>NC_084736.1:13977213-14024713 GCF_033978785.1 Entelurus aequoreus | reverse complement strand
TTAGTTATTTTGCCCCATTAAATCATTGATAGTTCCACTGCTTATCAATGATCTTGAAAATTAAAATGATCAGTTATCAGTAGAGATGTCCGATAATGGCTTTTTTGCCGATATCCCATATTCCGATATTGTCCAACTCTTAATTACAGATTCCGATATCAACCGATACCGATACATACAGTCGTGGAATTAACAAATTATTATGCCTAATTTTGTTGTGATGCCCCGCTGGATGCATTAAACAATGCAACAAGGTTTTCCAAAATAAATCAACTCAAGTTATGGAAAAAAATGCCAACATGGCACTGCCATGTTGGCATTTTTTCCACAAAGTGCATTATTTTTTTTAACATGCCTCAAAACAGCAGCTTGGAATTTGGGACATGCTCTCCCTGAGAGAGCATGAGGAGGTTGCGCGTGCTGTATAATCTACAAAACTTAAAACCAGTGAAGTTGGCATGTTGTGTAAATGGTAAATAAAAACAGAATACAATGATTTTCAAATTGAATAGACTGCAAAGACAAGATACTTAACGTTCGAACTGGAAAACGTTATTTTTTTGCAAATAGTAGCTCATTTGGAACTTGATGCCTGCAATATGTTTCAAAAAAGCTGGCACAAGTGGCAAAAAAGACTGAGAAAGTTGAGGAATGCTCATCCAACACTTACTTGGAACATCCCACAGGTAAATAGGCTAATTGGGAACAGGTGGGTGCCATGATTGGGTATAAAAGCAGCTTCCATGAAATGCTCAGTCATTCACAAACAAGGATGGGGCGAGGGTCACCACTTTGTGAACAAATGCCTGAGCAAATTGTTTAAGAACAACATTTCTCAACCAGCTATTGCAAGGAAGTTAGGGATTTCACCATTTACAGTCCGTAATGTCATCAAAAGGTTCAGAGAATCTGGAGAAATCACTGCACGTAAGCAGCAATGCGGAAAACCAACATTGAATGCCCATGACCTTCAATCCCTCAGGCGGTACTGAATCGAAAACCGGCATCAGTGTGTAAAGGATATCATTGCATGGGCTCAAAAACACTTCAGAAAACCAGTCAGTAACTACAGTTTGTTGCTACATCTGTAAGTGCAAGTTAAAACTCTACTATGCAAAGCAAAAGCCATTTATCAACAACACCCAGAAACGCCGCCGGCTTCGCTGGGCCCGAGCTCATCTAAGATGGACTGATGCAAAGTAGAAAAGTGTTCTGTGGTCCACATTTCAAATTGTTTTTGGAAACTGTGGACGTCGTGTCCTCCGGAACAAAGAGGAAAAGAACCATCTGGATTGTACTAGGCGCAAAGTTCAAAAGCCAGCATCTGTGATGGTATGGGGGTGTATTAGTGCCCAAGAGATGGGTAACTTACACATCTGCGAAGGCACCATTAATGCTGAAAGGTACATACAGGTTTTGGCGCAACATATGTTGCCATCCAAGCAACGTTATCATGGACGCCCCTGCTTATTTCAGCAAGACAATGCCAAGCCACATTCTGCACGTGTTACAACAGCGTGGCTTTATAGTAAAGGAGTGCGGGTACTAGACTGGCCTGTCTGTAGTCCAGACCTGTCTCCCATTGAAAATGTGTGGTGCATTATGAAGCCTAAAATACCACAACGGAGACCCCCGGACTGTTGAACAACTTAAGCTGTACATCAAGCAAGAATGGGAAAGAATTCCACCTGAGAAGCTTAAAAAATGTGTCTCCTCAGTTCCCAAACGTTTACTGAGTGTTGTTAAAAGGAAAGGCCATGTAACACAGTGGGGAACATGCCCCTGTGCCAACTTTTTTGCAATGTGTTGCTGCCATTAAATCCTAAATTAATGATTATTTGCAAAAAAAAGTTCTCAGTTCGAACATTAAATATCTTGTCTTGGCAGTCTTATTCAATTAAATATAAGTTTAAAAGGATTGGCAAATCATTGTATTCTGTTTTTATTTAGGAATTACACAATGTGCCAACTTCACTGGTTTTGGGTTTTGTATTTGCATTTTCTCCTCCCAGTATTGTGGGTGTTTTGATGGTCAGCATATATCCCGCACATTAATGAAAAATGGATTGCACGCCCTATTCCGCTCGCTTAGCAGACGCAATCCACTTTGCACAGTTTAGTACACTGCAAAAAGTCAGTGTTCAATAACAAGAAAAAAATAAAAATAAAAACTAGGGGTATTTTATTTGAACTAAGCAAAATTATCTGCCAATAGAACAAGAAAATTTGGCTTGTCAAAACTTTCCAAAACAAGTGAAATTAGCTAACCTTAATGAACTCAAAAATACCTTAAAATAAGTATATTCTCACTAATAACTGTACTACTATATGAGTACGTATTTTCTATTGTTTAATTGAAAATAAAACAGCAAAGTCCATTTGGCTGTCATCTGTTTTAATATGAGACACAATTGTGTCAAAGTCATGATTTTTTTTTTTTTTTACATGCTTGAAATAAGAAATCATTACTTAAAAAAAGTAGTTTTATACTCGTGAGTGTTGATGACACAGCTTTGAAACAGTTGATATTCTAGTTTCAAGCATGTTTTACTCAATATAGGTCATAACATCTCAGCAACAAGCTGTAATATCTTACTGAGATCATTTAGGACTAGGGATGTCCGATAATGGCTTTTTGCCGATATTAGATATTCCGATATTGTCCAACTCTTTAATTACCGATACCGATATCAACCAATACCAATATCAACCGATACCGATATATACAGTCGTGGAATTAACACATTATTATGCCTAATTTGGACAACCAGGTATGGTGAAGATAAGGTCCTTTTTTTTAAAAAATTAATAAAATAAAATAAGATAAATAAATTAAAAACATTGAATAAACATTGAATAAAAAAGAAAGTAAAACAATATAAAAACAGTTCCATAGAAACTAGTAATTAATGAAAATGAGTAAAATGAACTGTTAAAGGTTAGTACTATTAGTGGACCAGCAGCACGCACAATCATGTGTGCTTACGGACTGTATCCCTTGCAGACTGTATTGATATATATTGATATATAACGTAGGAACCAGAATATTAATAACAGAAAGAAACAACCCTTTTGTGTGAATGAGTGTAAATGGGGGAGGGAGGTTTTTTGGGTTGGTGCACTAATTGTAAGTGTATCTCGTGTTTTTTATGTTGAATTAATAAAAATAAAAATAAAATATATATATATATATAAAAAAAAAGATACCGATAATAAAAAAAACGATACCGATAATTTCCGATGTTACATTTTAAAGCATTTATCGGCCGATAATATGGGCAGACCGATATTATCGGACATCTCTATTTAGGACCAAAACCCTTAAAACAAGTAAAACACTAACATAAAATCTGCTTACTGAGAAGAATTATCTTATCAGACAGAAAATAAGCAAATATCCCCCTTATTTGAGATATTTAATCTTACTTAGATTTCAGTTTCTGCAGTGCAGATCAGCTTTGCGTGTGCTATCAAGTTTGCACGTGTTTTAGTACACGCAAACCTTTAGTAAATCAGACCCCAAGTTATGTTTTTTCTGCTTAGTGGCCTCTGCTGAGAGCAGCAGCTTTTGAGGCTCTCTTGCCTCATTTTAAGGATCTTTTAAAGGCCTACTGAAACCCACTACTACCGACCACGCAGTCTGATAGTTTATATATCAATGATGAAATCTTAACATTGCAACACATGCCAATACGGCCGGGTTAACTTATAAAGTGCAATTTTAAATTTCCCGCTAAACTTCCGGTTGAAAACGTCTATGTATGATGACGTATGCGCGTGACGTCAATCGTTGAAACGGAAGTATTCGGACACATTGTATCCAATACAAAAAGCTCGGTTTTAATCGCAAAATTCCACAGTATTCTGGACATCTGTGTTGGTGAATCTTTAGCAATTTGTTTAATGAACAATGAAGACTGCAAAGAAGAAAGCTTTAGGTGGAATCGGTGTTTAAGCGGCTGGCTACAGCAACACAACCAGGAGGACTTTGACTTGGATAGCAGACGCGCTATCCGACGCTAGTCGCCGACCGCATCTATGATCGGGTGAAGTCCTTCGTCGCTCCGTCGATTGCTGGAGCGCAGGTGAGCACGGGTGTTGATGAGCAGATGAGGGCTGGCTGGCGTAGGTGGATAGCTAATGTTTTTAGCATAGCTCTGTGAGGTCCCGTTGCTAAGTTAGCTTCAATGGCGTCGTTAACAACAGCATTGTTAAGCTTCGCCTGGCTGGAAAGAATTAACCGTGTGGTTACAGGTCCATGGTTTAATAGTATTGTTGATTTTCTGTCTATCCTTCCAGTCAGGGGTTTATTTCTTTTGTTTCTATCTGCAGTTAAGCTCGATGCTATCACGTTAGCGCCGTAGCTAAAGTGCTTCGCCGATGTATTGTCGTGGAGATAAAAGTCACTGTGAATGTCCATTTCGCGTTCTCGACTCTCATTTTCAAGAGGATATAGCAGTGGTTTAAAATACAAATCCGTGATCCACAATAGAAAAAGGAGAAAGTGTGGAATCCAATGAGCCAGCTTGTACCTAAGTTACGGTCAGAGCGAAAAAAGATGCGTCCTGCACTGCACTCTAGTCCTTCACTCTCACGTTCCTCATCCACAAATCTTTCATCCTGGCTCAAATTAATGGGTCAATCGTCGCTTTCTCGGTCCGAATCGCTCTCGCTGCTGGTGTAAACAATGGGGAAATGTGAGGAGCCCTTCAACCTGCGACGTCACGCTACTTCCGGTACAGGCAAGGCTTTTTTAAATCAGCGACCAAAAGTTGCAAACTTTATCGTCGATGTTCTCTACTAAATCCTTTCAGCAAAAATATGGCAATATCGCGAAATGATCAAGTATGACACATAGAATGGATCTGCTATCCCCGTTTAAATAAAAAAAATTCATTTCAGTAGGCCTTTAAGGACCAGCTTGAGTATAGAAGACATTTCAGGGATGAAGAGCACTCATCAGCTCCTTTATAACGACTTAATTATTCTTCAGTTAGGCTCAAATGAGTCTCGATATCAGCTTTCCCCAGTTTGCACAGTCATGGTCCCTTCTACTCTAGAAAAGCTCTCACCCTAAATGTTTGCTTATGTTTCCTATTTGGCAGAGGCGCCTAAGGAAAAAAAAAAAGGAAAAAAAAAGGCAAATAAATCACATGCTGTGAAGCTGGCCAGGCCTTCCACTGTGAGAAACTGAGACTAAAAAGCAGAACAAGAGTGGAGGACTAAAGGGTTTTCAGATGTGAGTCCAGCCCAGCTTGCTTGGGTGTGCGCCCTCCTTTTATTCGGGGGAGAATGGCTGTTGCCTCCACCCCCTCCAGAAGGGAAGACAGTCCCAAGGAAGCGTGCGTCGGAGAGGGGAAGAGCTGCCGCCGAGGCGCGGGGGCCGTCGGGCTGATCTGATAACATCTGGCGAGGCATCTGCTCGCCGAGGTTACGCCGCTTCGCTCTCATCCTGCCGGGCCGGAGCTTCCGGTTATGCCTCGCCGTGATTCAAGCTTCTTCACGCGGGGTCCTCCGTCCTAGAGGAGACACATTGACTCCATTTATTCTGACATGAAGGGAGCGCTCAGTTTGATTGGGGTGTTCCTCTCGTTTCTCTACGGTGAGTCAGTGTGTGTGTGTGTGTGTGTCCCCTTTTCCAGCTGCAGACGTCTTCCTCCATTGACGTACAGAGCGTGCAGGCTTTTTAAAGAGTTACTTGCCATTGAACTTTCTAACCTCAATTCTCTCCTCTTTAGACGCCACCTTTGGAGGACATATCTGGTCAATCGGTACGTGTCACACACAGCCTTAAACACCATTTAAGGTTAGGTACACGTGCACAGTCGAATGACAGCAGAATACGTAGCAGAACTATTGTTAATATCGCCGGCGTAAACGTCTATTTAGTTAACTGCCAAGTGGGTGGTCTACAAGATTCAATAACAGCTGGGCTCCTTAAAGGCCTACTGAAACCCACTACTACCGACCACGCAGTCTGATAGTTTATATATCAATGATGAAATCTTAACATTGCAACACATGCCAATACGGCCGGGTTAACTTATAAAGTGCAATTTCAAATTTCCCGCCACACTTCCGGTTAAAAACGTTTTATTATGCTGACGTATGCGTGTGACGTCACGAGGACAAGGGAAGTATTCGGAGCCCGGAGAATCCTATACAACAAGCTCTGTTTTCATTTCATAATTCCACAGTATTCTGGACATCTGTGTTGGTGAATCTTTTGCAATTTGTTTAATGAACAATGGAGGCTGCAAAGAAGAACGTTGTAGGTGGGATCGATCGGTGTATTAGCGGCTGGCTGTAGCAACACAACAAGGATTTCTTACTTAGCAGACGCCTAGCCGATGCTAGCCGCCAAACCCACGGATGAAGTCCTTCGTCGTGCCGTCGATCGCTGGAACGCAGGTGAGCACGGCTGTTGATGGGAAGATGAGGGCTGGCTGGCGTAGGTGGAGCGCTAATGTTTTTACCATAGCTCTGTGAGGTCCGGTTGCTAAGTTGCTAAATTAGCCTTAGCGTCGTTAGCAACAGCATTGTTAAGCTTTACCAGGCTGAGAATTTTTAACCGTGTAGTTACATGTACATGGTTTAATAGTATTGTTGATCTTCTGTCTATCCTTCCAGTCAGGGGTTTATTTCTTTTGTTTCTATCTGCATTTGAGAACGATGCTATCACGTTAGCTCAGTAGCTAAGTGTGTCACCGATGTATTGTCGTGGAGATAAAAGTCACTTTGAATGTCCATTTCGCGTGCTCGACTCTCATTTTCAAGAGGATATAGTATCCGAGGTGGTTTAAAATACAAATCCGTGATCCACAATAGAAAAAGGAGAGAGTGTGGAATCCAATGAGCCAGCTTGTACCTAAGTTACGGTCAGAGTGAAAAAAGATACGTCCTGCACTGCCTCTAGTTCTTCACTCTAACGTTCCTCATCTACGAATCTTTCATCCTCGCTCAAATTAATGGGGTAATCGTCGCTTTGTCGCTCCGAATCTCTCTCGCTCCATTGTAAACAAAGGAAAATTGTGAGGAATATTACCTGCTGTGACGTCACGCTACTTCCGGTACAGGCAAGGCTTTTTTTATCAGCGAGCAAAAGTTGCGAACTTTATCGTCGATTTTCTCTACTAAATCCTTTCAGCAAAAATATGGCAATATCGCGAAATGATCAAGTATGACACATAGAATGGATCTGCTATTCCCGTTTAAATTTAAAAAATTCATTTCAGTAGGCCTTTAAGTAGCTACAAGTCCAAAAAATATCTGCATTCGCATCTGTGGCTGTGGGCAACCTAATGATGTATTTAAAAAAAAAAAAACCCTCTAAAGCAGGGGTGTCAAACTCATTTTTACTGAGGGCCACATTGCAGTTATGGCTGCCCACTTGTAATTGTAAATATTTATGAATATAACTGTATAATAACTTCGCTATTTGCATAGGCAATTGGGTTTGATTTTTTTATTTTTTACCAACAAATTCATGGAATTTGTAAGTCAAGGTGACACGCATATATTTATGTATTTATTTTTGATAACGTAAAAAAAACAACTTAGAATATCTTGTTGCTTTTTTTTTTTTTTTTTTTTTTTTTTAAGAAACGATTTTTGGACTAGCTATTGTATTTTATATGTCACCGCTTGTTTCCCCTCGGGGTGATGGTCAGCTGGCAACGCTTCATAGCAGCAGTCGACCTTCGGGGGCCCAACTCCCCGCCTCTCTGTTGCGAGTTTGTCGTGATTAAATGTAACGTGTTTATGTGTGCATTGCATGGAGGTTTTTCCCCACTCCAGTCTAGGCCCCCTTAGGGAGCCCAGTCTAGATTGTATTTTTTTACTCATCTTCTTTTGCCCCAGCGTTTTACCTTTTTCTTATCTTTTAAGGGGTGCCTTTGGTGACCCATCAGCGTTCCTGTTCTGTAACCCTGTACACTGTTTGTTTGTCTAATCTTGAACGGGTTTTTGTCTCAAAACATAATTCCGTTGTACTTGTGTAATGACAATGAAGTCCTATCCTATCCTATCCTTTTCAATTGCTTTGTAAATGTATATCCCAACCATTGTAAAGCTGGGATTGGGTTGGAGTTGAGGTTACTCTATTATCTTTTATTACAAACCCCAAAACCAGTGAAGGGAAGTTGTGTCAATTGTGAATAAAAACAAAATACAATGATTTGCAAATCCTTTTCAACCTATATTCAATTGAATAGACTGTAAAGACAAGATACTCAACGTTCGAACTGGAAAACTTTGTTATTTTTTGGCAAATATTAGCTCATTTGGAATTTGATGCCTGCAGCCAGTTCCAAAAAAGCTGGCAAAAAAGACTGAGGAATGCTCATCAAACACTTATTTGGAACATTCCACAGGTGAACAAGCTAATTGGGAACAGGTGGGTTCCATGATTGGGTATGAAAGCAGCTTCCATGAAATGCTCAGTCATTCACAAACAAGGATGGGGCGAGGGTCACCACTTTGTGAACAAATGTGTGAGCAAATTGTCAAATTTGCAAATCATTGTATTCTGTTTTAATTTACGAAATTACACAACGTGCCAACTTCCCTGGTTTTGGGTTTTGTAGATTAACATTCTGTGAATTTTGTAAATAAAATTAAAAAATATATATTTTTAAAAATAATATTTGAGGCGAACACTGCATGTATAAATCTTATATCAGCAGCCAATAGGAGATTTTGTAACTTGTAACTTAAGTTTTTATATAGATAAGGTTTTACTATACTTTATACATCAAATAATATATTGCGAGAATCGTGTTGAATCAAATCGTCATCCCAAGAATTGGAATCGAATCATGAGGTGCCCAAAGATTCCCACCTCTAATAGGGATTTTTTTCTCTCTCAAAATTAAAATAACAAATACATTTAGCCATAAAGTACTCTAATGACACACATTATTTACCAGAATTTGACGGGCCACATAAAATGAAGTGGCAGGCCACATCTGGCCCTTGAGCCTTGAGTTTGACACCTGTGCTCTAAATGATGGAATTAGCTGCATCAGAATCAGAAGCGGTCTGCCTGCACTTTAAAAATGCTGGCTGTTGATGTGAAATGAAGTCTTAGGAGTGGGTACCAAATTCTGTAGTTTTAAAAGGTACCGAACGAATTCCGGCGGGTATCGATTCACGTAAAATCATCCGGTAGGTATTAATTCAAGTAAAATCAAAGAGTATATTTCAATACCTTTGTAGCCCGTGACGGCATGTCCGATTCCAGACAAAATACTCGGGGAAGAAACAATCAGCCAAACTGCCTCTAGGTAATGTTGCAATTTTAATGTCAATATACACTATATTGCCACCTGCCTTGACTCATATATGAACTTGAAGTGCCATCCCATTCCTAACCCATAGGGTTCAATATGATGTCGGTCAACCATTTGCAGTAGTACAGCTTCAACTCCTCTGGGAAGGCTGTCCACAAGGTTGCGGAGTGTGTTTATAGGAATTTTCGACCATTCTTCCAAAAGCGCATTGGTGAGGTCACACACTGATGTTGGTCGAGAAGGCCTGGCCCTCAGTCTCCGTTCTAATTCATCCCAAAGGTGTTCTGTCGGGCTCAGATCAGGACTCTTTGCAGGCCAGTTAAGTTCATCCACACCAGACTCTGTCATCCATGTCTTTATGGACCTTGCTTTGTGCATAGTCATGTTGGAAGAGGAAGGGGCCCGCTCCAAACTGTTCCCACAAGGTTGGGAGCATGGAACTGTACAAAATGTTTTGGTATACTGGAGAATTCAAAGTTCCTTTCGCTGGAACTAAGGGGCCAAGCCCAACTCCTGAAAAACAACACCACACCATAATTCCTCCTCCACCAAATTTCACACTCGGCACAATGCAGTCCGAAAAGTACCGTTCTCCTGGCAACCTCCAAACCCAGGCTCGTCCATCAGATTGCCAGATGGAAAAGCGTGATTCATCACTCCAGAGAACACATCTCCACTGTTCTATAGTCCAGTAGCGACGTGCTTTACACCACTGCATCCGACGCTTTGCATTGGACTTGGTGATGTATGGCTTGGATGCAGCTGCTCGGCCATGGAAACCCATTCCATGAAGCTCTCTGCGTACTGTACGTGAGCTAATTGGAAGGTCACATGAAGTTTGGAGCTCCGTAGCAACTGACGGTGCAGAAAGTCTTTGCACTATGCGCTTCAGCATCAGCTGACCC
Source organism: Entelurus aequoreus (assembly GCF_033978785.1). NCBI lineage: Eukaryota > Metazoa > Chordata > Actinopteri > Syngnathiformes > Syngnathidae > Entelurus > Entelurus aequoreus. Next base: position 14,014,518 of record NC_084736.1, on the reverse strand, counting down.
CTCTCTGTCAGTTTACGTGGCCTACCACTTCGTGGCTGAGTTGCTGTTGTTCCCAAACTCTTCCATTTTCTTATTATAAAGCCGACAGTTGACTTTGGAATATTTAGGAGCGAGGAAATTTCACGACTGGATTTGTTGCACAGGTGGCATCCTATGACAGTTCCACGCTGGAAATCACTGAGCTTCTGAGAGCAGCCCATTCTTTCACAAATGTTTGTAGAAACAGTCTCCATGCCTAAGTGCTTGATTTTATACACCTGTGGTATTAGGACACCTGATTCTGATCATTTCGATGGGTGGCCAAATACTTTTGGCAACATAGTGTAGCAAGTATGCCTCATGAAAAATGTTCAAATACAAAATAAGGCTTCACTTTTGCGCGAGCTTGATGTTAATATACATTGGATTTGCCACAAACATGCTACTGGTTAGCATTAGCTGATTTTACATGGCGATTTCAACACACCCAATTTTGCTACTGAAAACTACAACTAAGAGCTGGTGAGTAATAAGGTCAATAGTTGCAGTATAAACACTTTGTAGGACTCAAAAGACTGGACTGGCACATCCAACTTAATGGCAAAGACTACCTACTCAGTGGCCTAGTGGTTAGAGTGTCATCCCTAAGATCGGTCATACCAAAGACTATAAAAATGGGACCCATTACCTCCCTGCTTGGCACTCAGCATCAAGGGTTGGAATTGGGGCTTAAATCACCAAAAATGATTCCCGGGCGCGGCTACCGCTGCTGCCCACTGTTCCCCTCACCTCCCAGGGGGTGAACAAGGGGATGGGTCAAATGCAGAGGACACATTTCACCACACCTAGTGTGTGTGTGACAATCATTGGTACTTTAACTTTTACTTTACTGGTACTATCTAGCCAGGCAACACACTGTAGCTTATACACTAGTGCCATCTAACTTGGAATTACAACTGTATGGAAAACCTACTATATAATACTTGACTTGACACTTCTAAATTATTTAGAAGTGTAAGAAAACAAGTTATAACAACTGGACAGCACAGTTGTCATATAATCAGCTCAGTCTTAGATGTTAAATAATAAAACATGAGATTTTAATGATTAAACAATATTTATCAACACATGAACACACACAAATGTATTAAAAAAAATGTGGTACCGTTATCGATTCCCAGGTACCGAGAATTGGTTCGAATGTGAAAGGTATTCATCTCTACTCGTCATACTGTTTACAATCCACTTATTATAAATAACGATAATGCTGACTGAGCAGTTTTCTTCTCACCGCTATTACAACTTTGGTTGCGTTGCTGCTGTATGACCATGTGGTCAAAGACAGCTACATTTTCATTTCCATTTTCACAAGCTCTCCGAATTAATAACTTAAGTTAAAGAAATGTACTCAAAATTTACCCTACTATGTATATTTTAATATAATTTTCCAAATATGGTTCTGTATATGGGGTGACTTTGACAAAATGTTTGTAATGGTGGTTGTTGTAGTGCTAACACACTGGTAGTACCTTGGTTTTCATACGCCCTTGTTCTTAGTATGATTCAGTTTTGTGTAGAGATGTCCGATAATATCGGCCGATAAATGCTTTAAAATGTAATATCGGAAATTATCGGTATCGGTTTCAAAAAGTAAAATTTATGACTTTTTAAAACGCCGCTGTGTACACGGACGTAGGGAGAAGTACAGAGCGCCAATAAACCTTAAAGGCGCTGCCTTTGCGTGCCAGCCCGGTCGCATAATATATGCGGCTTTTACACACACACAAGTGAATGCAAGGCATACTTGACCAACAGCCATACAGGTCACACTGAGGTTGGCAGTATAAACAACTTTAACACAGTTACAAATATGCGCCACACTGTGAACCCACACCAAACAACAATGACAAACACATTTCGGGAGAACATCCACACCGTAACACAACATAAAAACAACAGAACAAATACCCAGAACCCCTTGCAGCACTAACTCTTCCGGGCCGCTACAATATACAACGCCCGCTACCACCAAACCCCGCCTCATCTACCGAATTCGGAGATCTCAAGGTTGGCAAGTATGCTCGAGTATACTCTGGACTGAAGCTGTGTGCCTTCATTGTTTTTGTAGCTGTTGTTTTGAGGCATAAAATAAAAAATAATGCACTTTGTGAAAGTCAAAGTATAGTATTTCCCATAGTTGTAGTGGGTATCAGGATTATCTCAGGGAGAGCATGTCCCAAATTCCAAGCTGTTTTGAGGCATGTTAAAAAAAATAATGCACTGTGTGACTTCAATAATAAATATGGCAGTGCCATGTTGTCACTTTTTTCCATAACTGGAGTTGAAGTTGTTCTCTTATTCTGGAAAACCTTGTTCTTGATTGATTGATTGAAACTTGTATTAGTAGATTGCACAGTACAGTACATATTCTGTACAATTGACCACTAAATGGTAACACCCGAATAAGTTTTTCAACTTGTTTAAGTCGGGGTCCACGTTAATCAATTCATGGTAAAGTTACATTGTTTAATGCATCCAGCAGGGCATCACAACAAAATTAGACATAATAATATGTTATATCCACGACTGTATATATCGGTATCGGTTGATATCGGAATCGGTAATTAAGAGATGGACAATATCGGAATATCGGATATCGGCAAAAAAGCCATTATCGGACATCTCTAGTTTTGTGTCTCGATTTTCATAAACTGCACGTTGGTGGCTTTTATTTCATTTAGTGCAGCTGCAAAATAAGCCATCATGGAGACAAATAAAAAGTGTATCATACAGTAATAGTCCAATCAAAACTACTCCTTCTCGAGCATGTTGTAAAGTGAAATGGAAACAAAAGCGTCAGTGTTTCCAGAGTGTCCCTGAATGCACCACACAGCTGTTTAGCCAAACAATGGTTATACGCTTACCGGGTATAGATGGAATTTGCTTGTGTTACAGTAACACGAGTGCCACACTTTCATAAAGAAGGTGAGAAACACATTTGAATTCAGGGAAAAAGTCGAACTAAAACCAAAGTACCGCTACAGTTTCTAATGTTTTGTTCTCGAATTGAGATAAATTACACTTCAAAAATATTTCTGCAAGTCTACCTAATGAAGCGTCCAGTCAGTGTACTTGGAGGGGAGGGAGCAGGTGGTAGAGGTGAACGGCACCGTGTCCCCCCCCCTCTCGGTGAGCTGTGGAGTCCCCCAAGGCAGTATATTGGGACCTTTACTGTTCCTAATATACATAAATGACATGTCATCGGCATGCGACTGTGAATTGTTTTTGGTTGCGGATGACTCTGCCCTGCTGGTATCCGACAAGGACAAGTCACAGGTGGAGAAAATCCTCAGTGCTGAGCTGTGTAGAACTTGCACCTGGCTCGCTGACAACAAGCTATCCATACACTTGGGTAAAACGGAATCCATCCTGTTTGGGTCCCACATCAACCTTAAGAAAGTCAATGACTTCACTATAAAAGTGGGTGACATTGTTATCACCAGGAAAGATGAGGTCACCTACCTAGGTTCCATTCTAGAGGCTAACCTTTCCTGTGATAAAATGGCAACCAAGGTAATCAGAAAGGTTAACCAACGAACGAGATTTCTCTACAGAATCTCCTCTCTGGTCAACAAAAGCACCATGAGGATTCTGGCGGGAACTCTCGTTCAACCCTTTTTCGATTACGCATGCACCTCCTGGTACCCTAGCACCTCCAAAACCCTCAAATCTAAACTCCAAACATCTCCGAACAAGCTAGTCAGGTTACTTCTAGACCTCCACCCCAGATCCCACCTCACTCCTACCCACTTCTCTAAAGTGGGCTGGCTCAAGGTGGAGGACAGAGTTGCACTGAGCCTAGTCTATAAAATACACTACACCTCCCTGATACCGAAGTACATGTCAAACTACTTCCTTAACGTAAATGACCGCCATAACCACAACACCAGGGGGAGCTCCACTAACCACGTTAAACCCAGATTCCGAACTAACAAAGGTCTTAACTCATTCTCTTTCTATGCCACATCAATGTGGAATGCGCTCCCAACAGGTATAAAAGAAAGGGCATCTCTATCCTCCTTCAAAACCGCGATAAAAGTTCACCTCCAGGCAGCTACAACTCTAAACTAACACCCTCCCCGGATTGCTAATAATCAATTGCTAATAATCAAATATAAACAATCAAATGCAGATACTTTTTCTTATGCCTTCTGATCTCTCTCTCTCTCTCTCTCTCTCTCTCTCTCTATGTCCACTACTTGTTGTCCATATCCTACCCCCCACACCCCTGGTTGTAAATAATGTAAATAATTCAATGTGATTATCTTGTGTGATGACTGTATTATGATGATAGTATATATGATAGTATATATCTGTATCATGAATCAATTTAAGTGGACCCCGACTTAAACAAGTTGAAAAACTTATTCGGGTGTTACCATTTAGTGGTCAATTGTACGGAATATGTACTTCACTGTGCAACCTACTAATAAAAGTCTCAATCAATCAATCAAAGTATACAGTAGGACAGGGGTGGGCAATTAATTTTTACCGGGGGCCGCATGAGCAACCCGAGCACTGCTGGAGGGCCACACCGACAATATTTCAATTAAATTTTGCTCAAATTATTTTTGATATACCGTAAGATAGATAATACTAATATTTTCATTTAACATAACTTATCTTTATACAAAAGCAGATGGCTTTTGATGGTTTTATTTTTAACACTTTTTTACACAACACTTCCTGATGTATATTACAATACAAAAATTTCAATTTCTGTCACTTCATCCTGCATCCTCTTTGTTGTGAACGTAGCACGTACGCCTGTAAGGTGATTGGCGAAGAAGGAAGAAGCGTTGCTGTTGCGGAAATGAGGAGTGAGGATTGGTTTTCCTTTTGGAAAGAACGAGATAAGTTGAGCTGTGTTAGTATAGGTTGCTCAGTAAAAGTTTAAAAAGAGCGTCAGACTTGGTGTGCACTTCTTCTGGACGCTACAATTGATGTCACAAGTGGGATGAAATGCCTCCCAGTTCGCCTTGCCATCAAACCTGGGAGTCTTCATTGAGGGCGGAATTCCCCCCGTGGCAAGCAGCTTGGCTGCACCTGTAAACGCTCTCTCTCGCTCTCTGTCTCTCTCTCTCTTTGCGACGAGCTCCTCACGTGGCACGTACCTCCCGATGACGTCGCACACAAACAGTGCAGTATGCGCAAAGTTTTACTTCTGACACCAATTGTAGCGTCCAGAAGAAGTGCACACGAAGTCTGACGCTCTTTTTAAACTTTTATTGAGCAAGCTATACTAACACAGCTCAACATATCTCGTTCCTTCCACACGCACGTCTCCTCACTTCTCATTTACGCAACTCAAGAAGACAACATCTACTTCAGCAGGTCGTTACACTATATTCTTTAAAGACTGCAACGTGTGTACCACAAATAAGCACACGGCTTTACCTTTACTTGGCAGTCCATGTCCTTTTTAAAACACGCCATTCGTCATCAACTTTTCTCTTTTTAGCGTCTCTGGGATAACCGGGCATCACTTGTCGCTGTGCGCCTTCCCTCACAGGACATACGCACATATAACACTTTTCAAAATAAAAGCAGCACAGTTGTATTGCACGCACGACAAATATGTTTTTTTAAAATTTATTTTGTATTTGTGATTGCCGCTGCGCGCACGAGCATACGTCCGCACGGAAGTAATACAAATAACGCTTTTCAAAACAAAAGCAGCACCGTTGTATTGCACACTCGAAATAGATACTTTTTTAAATGTATTTTGTAATTTATAATTGGCCTCACGCGGGCCGGACAGGGACGTACAAAGGGCCGGATGCGGCCCGCGGGCCGCAGAATGCCCAGGTCTGCAGTAGGAGCATGTGATGGCTATTTTCCAATTCCTTTTCTTTCCCTGCATGCAGCTTGTGGGAACAAGACTCACAGGTGTGTGGACTTCTGCTCCATCTGCAATGACTATTATGGCAGAGCTACCATGGACTGCATGTACACCCTCTTGCACAGCCTGTGCCTCAACAACTTCCACAAGGCCATGGCAGCGCTGAACACCACAGATTGGTGCATTTGGCATAACGTCAGTGGGTAAGTGGATGCTGCGGCTGAATGAAGGTCTTTTAGCGTGCAGTGTGCATAACGGCGCCCCCTCCCCTTGCCTGACAGGTTGTACAGCAACTTGAGCCTTTGCACGGAGGAGATATCCGACTGCCTCCTCATCCCGTGGCCCAACCCACTGGTGGAGCAGACCTTTGTCGACATCCACTCCAGCTTCTTCAAGGACTGTCCCATGGAGGAGCTCAGCGACCCGCCGCCGGCCATCGTATTTGCCCTGGTTATAACACCCATCCTCCTTATCCCTGTCATGGTCAGTCTTGTGGTCCTTAAGACCAAAAATGGTGATGGCAGCTCCTGATGTTTCTGCTATGGCCTCAACAAGGATGGAACATTGAGAATAAGACAAAACCTACTAGAGGTGCATTGCTTGTGGTTCCTGGTCGGCTTGTCTTCAATGAACTAGAAGGCTCCTGTTATCCATTTTTAACTACATCCAGAGAACATTTGCTGGTACCATTTTGAGTTAATCCCAATGTTTTCCGCTCTACTTTCTTCATTTCGGATTCCAGTTCCTTTTGGCACAAATAGTCAATAGTACCTTCACATTATTGTCCGTCTACCTGACAGTTGGAGGATGTATTCAAGAAGTCCTCCGGCTTGTTAAATAACGCAACGATCCCAAAACAAAGTTTATTAATCTTTCAAATGCGCTTCCTTGCGATCAGGTGCGTTAGGTAGTCTTCAACCAAACAGAGACCCTTTTTCCTGCCATTTAAACTTCTCAAATTTGCTAGGAAAGTTCCTGCAATCCTTCACCATGTTGTCCGCCTGCCAGAAAGTCAGGCGGAAGGTCATTCTCCGTCTCGTGGAATGACAATGACAGCAAATTAAAACAGCTCTGCAAACTTTTTCCTTAACCTTTTAAAAGCACTATACTTTGTAATTTAGAGGGTTTAATAACTTGGAACTAAACAGGCTTTGGTTCCAACAATCAAAGCTTTAAAAGTTCCTAATTTGTAGTTCCAACATCTAAAACTACCAAGTTTCTACAATGCACTGCAAGGCCTGTGTGAGTCCTGATCTGGTTTCTGTTATGTTCCAGTTCTGGGTGTGGTAGCAGTTAGCTAGCAAGCCTTCACATTGTCTGACAGTCTGTGGTTTTCTTCTAGAGGTCTTCCATCTCATGGAATGATGAAAAAACAGTGAATCACAACCACCTCCTAGTTCCTTAACCTTTCGAATGCACTACCTTGCAATCATGAGGGGGGAGATACTGTAGACTGGGACTAAATTCAAGGCCTGGTCCCTGTGACGAAAACACTCCTAGTTCCTAAAGAAGCTCCTGCAGTTGAAATGCTTCTAAAGCTATACTTGTTCGATCTTTCAAAGCAATTATACCTTGCAATAAGGAATGTTATTTATCCTGGAACTACATTGAGATGTTGGTTCCCGCAATCAAAACAGGCAATGATCATTTCAAAATTCCTGAAGAGCGTTCCTGCAATTAAAATGTTCCATTAAGTTCTCAACCTTCTGCCTCAGTTTAGAAAGGTAAATCCTGACCTGGCTTGTGCAGACAGTGTCATGCTGTCAATAGTGGACATCTTTCTTCTTAACCAGGCAGGCTTGGTTTTTAAGTCTCCTGTAAGTGACCCAATCAGCACACTAGATGCACCCTACAAATGTGGTTAGTACCCTATAAGAAGGGTGCCACAAAGCAATACAGAATGGCGGGTTTCACTATTTTTTACACAAAAAAAACGATACCACTTGGTGCAAACAAGGCTTAATTTATGTTTTATAAGCATTTGTCATACTTTATAAGAAAAAGCTATGTAGAATTCTGACAAAAGCTCAGGAGCTTGCTAAGTTAGATCTTCAGCAGTAAGTTTTAGGTGGCGACAGGAAAACACGCGTGGAAAAGAAAAGATGGGAAGCCAAAAGGTGAGGATCCTTCTTTCCTGCGATTGTCCCTTTTTTAAACACGATCCTCCCAAAGCTGGAACCCTGACGACGGCCATCATCGTCACCTCATCGTGACCTGTATTTAGATATCCGTTTAAGATACTAAAGACGATTTTGCTTTTTAGCAAAACAATGTTTAAATGACGCAAAAGCTCTTGTTTGTGGTTTGAAGATTTTGTTTTTAATTTCAGTACAAAAGTGTCTATTTATGTCTTATTTCTGGACGAGAGCAAACAATGGCGGCCTGCTCAATATCAATGTATTGTATTATCATTAATAGGATTAAAAACACATTTTAAATCATCCCAACTCGGGCTTGTTATGTTTTGAAGCATCTGGATTGTTGAACAAGTCAAATTACACATTTTGTGTTTAAGATGATGCTATTACAGATACATTCCCTCAAATGTGCTTCAACTTAACCTTCTTGCCTTCTAATGTGTATTTTACATTTAATGCAGAGCAGTTGAAAAATGTTGAAACAGATTACAAGCCAAATATTTGTGCCATTTTTCAATTGCAGAATAGGGTAGTCTATGAACTCTGCCTAGCAACAGTTTTAAAAAAAAAAAATATTGAGTTATGATGGATTTTTGTGATTAACGACTTCATACGATTCATTAGAATTGAAAAAGGCCCATCATGCAGTGGTTACAGCAAGTACTGGGGTGTAGTCTACATAGTACATATGTGATTTTCTTATAAATATACCACTCTTGCGAATCATACACACACCCTCATCTGGAAAACACAACACTGTGCGTGTGTGTGTTCTTGTATTTCTACCCTTCTTGAGACATCAACTAGGAAAAGTACCTTCCATATGAGGAGGTGTGAACAAGTTAGGACATAAATCATGGTCCCAATACGGAAAACCATTGCATCTAATAGAGAATGTCTCATTTGCACCCCTGGTGGTGAAATCTATAAAAATTAGGGTGGTTCCAAAAAGGAGGGATATTTCAAATTGTGTCGGTGTTAAAAGTGCTCCCCCTCTGGTTAACATATGAAATAACAAGTGTGTGCAAGAAATTGAAATGCGCCCCCTTTGGCCAAAATTAATACAAAAATAAATATGTATGTAAAGACATACTGTAATAACTTGAAATAAATAATCCATCCATCCATTTTCTACCGCTTGTCCCATTCGGGGTCGCTGGAGCCTATCTCAGCTGCATTCGCCAGCTCAGCGCATGGCCAAAAATAAATAAAAAATACTAAAAGCTTATCTTTTTTCATATTTGCTTAGTATTATATTATTAATGTTGTAAATACAAATCTTTATATATCTAGAAAGGGTGGTCCTAAAGAGGCAGGCATTTTTCGGAGGTCTCAAGAAGGTAAGAAATACAAAGATGTGTGTGTGTGTGTGTGTTTGTGTGTGTGTGGCAGGGTAGGGTGGGAAAGTGTGCGAGTTGACCTCCTTCCACTCTGAATGTGTGGGGGTCACCCCCTCCTCCCGCTTCCCCGAGCTCCTCTGAAAAACACAAACGCCCAGATGAAGATGACGACGGCGATGACGATCCCACCCACGTCTGTTAGTGCTCTCTGACGTCACTGAGGCGAAAAGATGTAAGTGTGAAAACAATGAACATCCATCATTGGCTGACACCCCGCTGCCTCAACGCTGGACAATATGAATATTGCATAGCACAGAGCAATGACTTTGCTTGGGGAACAGCGCCCTCTAGCGGTGGAGGAGCATCTCACAATCAGCATCTCGCAGCTGATTTTTCTCATGACATGACCTTTGCTATAAAATACACTCAGACTGGAGATAGTTTGCACTTTGCACTAAGTATGATTTAGCTGCCAATAATTTAGTACAATAAAACAAAGTATTGAACACTAAGAATAAAATATGGTAGACCACAAGAAAACATCCCTGTCATGACATCCCTAAAAAAAGAAGATGAGATTACATACAGATGAAAGTAAAAAATATAGAATATCATGCGAAAGTTAATTCATGTCACCAATTCAACTTCAAATCTGAAACTAAGACCCCGTTTAATAAGGTTATCCAGGGTAAATCACACCTAACCTTATCCGTGTCCACACACAACAATGCCACCGTTTAAGACCCCCTGCCCCCCTCCGTCCGCCGGCGCAACGCGACCTAGTACGCGGAAAATGCGCACGTCATAGTTCTTAAATGTAACTTATCTGAACAATATCCAATGTTGTGGTATTTCAATTAACTGGAATCCAGTGTGCTGTGGTGCCCTATTGTAGTGAATCACACCTGAGCCATCATAAATTAATCCAATCTTGAATAAACTCCTAAAAGTACACAATGTGACAAAGAACATTTGACAACAATCAATATATGGATCTAGATATCTGGTCAGAACACTCCTCACTCTTTTGCCTTCACCTTCATTGTCCATTCCTTTTTGGTGACTTTATATACTCTGGACCTAGACGTTGAGTCCGCGACATACATGGCGGACAATAACTGATACGGTCTGCTTTGCCAGTCTAAATGCATTCGATGTTTTCCGTAGTTAGTCTTCCCTCGACGCCATGTAATACAAAGCACACGCTACCTTTTTTTAATCACATCCACGGGAGCCTCGTTGTCTCTCCATCGACAAATGGACAACGTTTTTCGGTAAGTAGAATCACAGCTGACCTCGACATTCGAAAGTTCTCTTGCCGTCTGAGAAGTGTTGTATCCCAAATAGCTGCAATCACTTTCTCTTAAAGGCCTACTGAAATGATGTTTTTTTATTTAAACGGGGATAGCAGATCCATTCTATGTGTCATACTTGATCATTTCGCGATATTGCCATATTTTTGCTGAAAGGATTTAGTAGAGAACATCGACCATAAAGTTCGCAACTTTTGGTCGCTGATAAAAAATGCCTTGCCTGTACCGGAAGTAGCGTGACGTCACAGGTTGAAGGGCTCCTCACATTTCCCCATTGTTTACACCAGCAGCGAGAGCGATTCGGACCGAGAAAGCGACGATTACCCCATTAATTTGAGCGAGGATGAAAGATTCGTGGATGAGGAACGTGAGAGTGAAGGACTAGAGTGCAGTGCAGGACGTATCTTTTTTCGCTCTGACCGTAACTTAGGTACAAGTGCTCGTTGGATTCCACACTTTCTCCTTTTTCTATTGTGGATCACGGATTTGTATTTTAAACCACCTCGGATACTATATCCTCTTGAAGATGAGAGTCGAGAACGCGAGATGGACATTCACAGTGACTTTTATCTCCACGACAATACATTGGTGAAGCATTTTAGCTACGGAGCTAACGTGATAGCATTGTGCTGAAATGCAGATAGAAACAAAAGAAATAAGCCCCTGACTGGAAGGATAGACAGAAGATCAACAATACTACTATCAGGAGACACGGAACCAAACACTGGACCTGTAACCACACGGTTAATGCTGTGCCGCCTGTTGAAGCCTAGCAATGCTGTTGCTAACGACGCCATTGAAGCTAACTTAGCTACGGGACCTCGTCAGAGCTATGATAAAAAAATTAGCGCTCCACCTACGCCAGCCCTCATCTGCTCATCAACACCCGTGCTCACCTGCGTTCCAGCGATCGACGGCGCGACGAAGGACTTCACCCGATCATCGATGCGGTCGGCGGCTAGCGTCGGATAGCGCGTCTGCTATTCAACTCAAAGTCCTCCTGGTTGTGTTGCTGCAGCCGGCCGCTAATACACCGATCCCACCGACAGCTTTCTTCTTTGCAGCCTCCATTGTTCATTAAACAAATTGCAAAAGATTCACCAACACAGATGTCCAGAATACTGTGGAATTTTGCGATGAAAACAGAGCTGTTTGTATTGGGATACAACGTGTCCGGATACTTCCGTTTCAACCATTGACGTCACGCGCATACGTCATCATACATAGACGTTTTCAACCGGAAGTTTAGCGGGAAATTTAAAATTGCACTTTATAAGTTAACTCGGCCGTATTGGCATGTGTTGCAATGTTAAGATTTCATCATTGATATATAAACTATCAGACTGCGTGGTCGGTAGTAGTGGGTTTCAGTAGGCCTTTAAGGTATTCATGTGTGATTTCCACAAGCGTCTGTACAGACGGAAGGAGAAACACGGGCATGTCTGGATGACTCGCCTTCATATTTCCAGTGGTTACCTCCGAGTTACGAAACCACTTTGTTATGAAGCTGGCTGTGGCGCGTTCTTTCTGACGTCACTTCCTGTGTGGGGCGCGGTCTTTCTGGCGTCACTTCCTCTCCGAACTCAGTTTGTAAACGATGAATGAGTCCATACAAAGCTAAGAGCCGGAGATTAAAAAAATACACGGCGCACTTACCCGTGTAAAAAATTATCCAAGGATGGGGACCTTAAACGATAGTTTAGTGTGGCTGAAACGGGGCTTAGGCTAAATAATTATGTGTTTAAGGGGTTATCCGGCTTAGTGTAGACATAGCCTAATGTGTGATACAAGCTATCATTACATGCAAAGTGAGATATGTTAAGCTTTTGTTAAATGAGCCCACTCTCAGCAGAGGCCACACTCTTGGTTTGATCATCACTAAGGGTCTTGCTATTTCAAACGTGGATGTTATCGACACTGCTTTATCAGATCATGTATGTGTTTTCTTCGACTTGTCTGTGGTTGGGTCCGTGGCTGTTAGGGGAAGACTTGAAAATGATAGCATACAAACACAGTTTGTGGAAATGATTAGGTTTGAAAACATCCCTTATGCTAATGTTGATGATCTGTTGAACTCTTGTACATCAGGTATTGTAAATGTTTTAGACACCGTTGTTTCTGCTAAAGTTAGAATTGTTAAAAGGCAAAAGGCGCCATGTAGAAATGAAGACTCGGTCTGCGCACAGAAAAGGGAGTGCCGCAGAGCCGAACGGAAATGGCGCAAATCAAAGCTACAAGCTCATTATGTGTTTTACAAAGAAAAGCTAAATGTGTTCAACCAGACTTTATGTAGAACAAGGGAAAAATATTTCCCTGAAATCATCACAAACTGTAGTAACACCTCTTATGTCCTGTTTGCTACAGTAACGAGATTAACAAAACTTCCAGTTTCACTTCCCTTAGAACTTATTTCTGTATCGAACTGCAATGACTTTGCAATATTCTTTCATGGTAAAGTTCAAGGCATTAGAAATGCAATCATTCCTGGAAAACAAATAGCTGCTCTGCAACCAGCTAGTCATCTAGACCTGGAACATTTCACTCCTGTCACTGACAAAACAGTTGAAGAGATCATCCACATTATGAGTCTATCAACATGCTGCTTTGATGGTTACCCACTAGATGTCTAAAGTCTTTGCTGAGCAGTGTATTACCAAAACTTTCTCATCTAGTTAACATCTCACTTCAGACTGGATCCTTTCAAAAGGCCTTAAAACTGTTGTCATTAAGCCCCTCTTAAAGAAGAGTAGTCTTGATGACACAGTACTGAACAACTATCAAACCTGCCATTTTTGGGCCAAGTCCTAGAAAAAGTTGTATACCAACAGCTTAGTGACTTCCTACTGTTTGGCAATGTGTTTCCAATAGGGCTTTAGGCCCCACCACAGCACTGAAACAGCTCTGACCAAGGTGACAAATGATATCTGCTTGAACACAGAAAAGGAAAAGTCTCAAAGTCTTGGTTCTGCTGGACCTGAGCGCTGCCTTTAACGCAGTTGACCATACTATCTTAATACAGAGGTAAGAAAACTGGGTGGAAATACAGTATCTGGTTCTGTTCTTAACTGGTTAAAGTCCTGTCTTGATCATAGGACCTACTTTGTTGAAATTGGTAACTGTGTCTCTGACCAAATGGCTATGGCCTGTGGGGTTCCTCGTACATGCCGCCACTAGGCCAGCTAGTCAATGTGTCCTACCACAACTACGCAGATGACACACGTCGTGTCACTGACGAAAGGTGAACGTCAGCCTGTTAATTCACTTTGTCACTGAATGGAACAGATCAGTGTGTGTATGCAAAACCATTTTCTTCAGCTAAACTCAGACGAAACCAAAATATTTTTTCCGTCGTGTGCAATACCGATGTTAATGTTTTTTTGTTGTTGTATTTTCTTTTATCTATACATATTAGTGAGCAAGATGTAGTATTTATTACTATTTTTTTGTTTTTCATTACACTTTACTTCTGTTACTGTATGTAAAAACCTGCACTGCAACAATGTAATTTCCCCATTGTGGGATACATAAAGGTCTATCCTATCCTATCCTATTGTCTTTGGTCCACAGAAGCAAATATAAACTATTATTAGTCACCTTGAGACCCTCCACCTGAAACATAGTAACCAGGTTAGAAATCTATGAGTAATAATGGAATCAAACGTGAACTTTATCAGCCGAATTCAGTCAATAAAATCAACAGCTTTTTACCACCTGAACAAAATTGCCAAAATCAGAGGAATAATGTCTAAATCAAACTTAAAACGACTAATCTGTGCCTTTGTTTCCAGCAGGTTAGACTACTGTAATGGCCTTCTCACTGGACTCTCCAAACAAGCTGAGAACCTTTAGGGAGTGATCTCCTGCTGGTGCCCAGAGTCAGGACCAAACATGGTGAAACTACGTTTTAATGTTTTTTGATCCTAAAATCTGGAATAGTCTTCCTGAAGATGTGAGACGGGCCTCAACATTGGCAAAGTTCAAATCCAGCCTGAAAACACTTTTATTTAATTGTGCATATGACAGCTGAAAGTATTTTATGTACAGTATTTGATTGGTATTAATTAATTGATTATCATTGTTTTTATGATGATAGTATTTTCTGATTTTAATTTGAACGTTTTTTTTACTTCTTTTAATTTTCTGTAAAGCACTTTGAATTGCCTTGTGTACGAATTGTGCTCTATAAATGAAATGCCCTTGCCTTGTCGTTATATTTTTTATATACATATTCACATTTTGTTTGTTTGTTTCTTCTTTTGTGCCTTTTTGAATTTTTTAGACTTCGACTTAGACAAACTTTATTGATCCACAAGGGAAATTGTTCCACACAGTAGCTCAGTATCAAAGGATGGAAAGGGTAAGGATGGAAATGATAATGCAGGTATTAAGTCGACTAAAAATGTACCATAGTAGCAATATAAAATATAACATATGTAATATTTACATATTATATATACAGTTTAATATAGACTCATATATTATATTTGTATATAATATATACAATTTATAACAAATCCCGATTACCATGTACAATATTACAGAATATGTAACAGCTGCAGCAAAAAGAACAAAAAAAACAAGGGCAGCATAACATTTTTCCATTTCTTATTTCTGTTTTTCACTCTATGTTGTATCTATTTTAGGAATCTTTTTGTCTCTTCTTTTCCCGTTTTCCTCCTCATTTTCCTTTTTTCCCCCATTCCTTCCTTTTTTCCTCTAAATTTTTTGTTGGTTTTTTTTCACTTCGTTGTCTGCTTTTTTTTATTTTATTGAAATATTTTTGTATCTATTTTGGTCATATTTTTGGAGTTGTTCTTTTTGACTTTTTTGCTGTCTGTTCTCTATTTTTTTTAACGTTTTATGTATTTTTTATTGTTCCCT
Source organism: Entelurus aequoreus (assembly GCF_033978785.1). Classification (NCBI taxonomy): domain Eukaryota; kingdom Metazoa; phylum Chordata; class Actinopteri; order Syngnathiformes; family Syngnathidae; genus Entelurus; species Entelurus aequoreus. Next base: position 13,998,965 of record NC_084736.1, on the reverse strand, counting down.
TTAGTTGTTTCTCTATTTTAATTTCCTATTTGCTTTAGGCATATTTTGTCTTATTTTTCTTTTAGTATATTTTTCTGTTTTAATCTCCTCCTCTAATTAAAATAATATTTTATGATTTATTTCCTCCACTTCATCTCGTGCCAGTTGGTCAAAATCAACAGTGGTAAAACGCCACTGACCATCTCTCATATTGAGTAACCGTTCACAGTAAAGACGTGACAATGTACCTGTACTTACTTGACCTCAGACCTCAAAAGAAAGAAGTGTAAAACTGTCCCAGGACCACAAGGTGGCCAGACATCCCAATACTTAGGTTCATATGGTGCATTTAGAATGAACACTTTTTTTTTTTTGTCTTTTTGCACAACATCCTGCAGCTGCAGCTCACCTTGTGTGGGGTGGCGGGTCTTGGCTGAGGAGACTCTCTGGAGGTGACCAGTGGGGGCCACCGCAGGGTCCTCTAACACAGTGAGTGGTGGGCTGTTGTCCAAGAGCAAAAAGCACCAAAAAGGAAAACAGTTTGTCCCCATCTGCTAGCCCTCTTCGTTGGCCGATGTGTGCAGACTTTGGCTACGGAAGGAGCAAAAAGTCACTGCTGATTTCATTTCAATTATTCAATTACACATAAAACAAGCATGAACACTGTAAATGGTAAAAGTATAGCGATTTTCTACCTTTAAGGTACTCTAAGCACACTGATGACGCGAGCTGCCATCCAAGGCCCTAGCCACGACCCATCAGGAGCAAGGATGAAGTGTCTTGCTCAAGGACACAACGGACATGACCAGAAACCCTCAGATTCTTGACACGGCCACTCTAACCACTAGGCCACGCCGTCTGTAATTGTTTAATACTACACTAGAAAAATGAGAATGCTGAATCATTTCGAAAAAGCATAGTAATATTGCTAAAACAAAATTTAAAAGTCATATGTATCATTAAAATTAATTATTATAATTATAAAAAATAATACTCAAAATAGCAATACAAATAATGGTGGAAAAAAGGTAAAAAATATACAGTAATAGTTTCAAAATAATGTAGTGTAAAGGAATGATAAAAAGGTAGTGTAGAAGTTGCCCTCTAGTGGGTTCCTCGGACCACCAAACACTGCCACGAGAGCCCGGATTTCAGGGTACAACACGGTTTTATTTTCATAAATAGTGCAAGGCTTTGCTTTCCAGCAAAATGTATTTTTCTGAGTCTGTGTCTCTGTCCCTCTCTGGCTCCCACTCCATCTCCAACCCTGTGTCTCGTTCCGGCTGCTGCTAATAAAGGCGACAGGTGATTAGATAACAAGGTCCACCTGGGCCATCCACTCACCTGTCGCTGTCTTCGAGGCCGGTCCTAGCACACCCCGTTCCGCGGCAGGCCCGCAGGCCACGCCCCCCCTCCACAGGTAGTATTATGCTCTGGGCCTGTTTTGCTGCCAATAGAACTGGTGCTTTAAATGGGACAATGAAAAAGGATGATTGCCTCCAAATTCTTCAGGACAACATAAAATCATCAGCCCGGAGGTTGGGTCTTGGGCGCAGTTGGGTGTTCCAACAGGACAATGACCCCAAACACAAGTCAAAAGTGGTAAAGGAATGGCTAAATCAGGCTAGAATTAAGGTTTTAGAATGGCCTTCCCAAAGTCCTGACTTAAACGTGTGGACAATGCTGAAGAAACAAGTCCATGTCAGAAAACCAAAAATAATTAGCTGAACTGCACCAATTTTGTCAAGAGGAGTGGTCAAACATTAAACCAGAAGCTTGTGGATGGCTACCAAAAGCGCCTTATTGCAGTGAAACTTACCAAGGGACATAACCAAATATTAACATTGATGTATGTATATTTTTGACCCAGCAGATTTGGTCACATTTTCAGTAGACTTATAATAAACTCATAAAAGAACCAAACTTCATGAATGTTTTTTGTGACCAACAAGTATGTGCTCCAATCACTCTATCACAAAAAAATAAGAATTGTAGAAAGTATTGGAAACTCAAGACAGCCATGACATTATGTTCTTTACAAGTGTATGTAAACTTTTGATCGCGACTGTATACTGTACTGCCTTGTTACAGACAACGTTTGGAAACAATAAAGGTTTGTAAATAAACATTTACTAAATATTTAAGTGTAAATAACTAATTTCACAACATACAGTATAAATATATAATTTATTAAGAGAAGTTTTTGTGCATCTTAAGGACCTCATAAACGGGAGGATAATAATGAAAAAAGCAATCTCAATGGGGCCTTTGCAGCTTTTTGCTGTTTGGGCCCTAATAATGGTGGAAAAAAGAAAGAAAAATATAGTAATAGTTGCAAAAAAACTGTTATGTAAAAGGAATGATACAAAGGTAAGTAATGCTAAAAATTAAAAACATTGATACATGGCACTTTAAATTTGTGACAAGTCTGTGACAACAGTGTAGGAAGCAAATCAACGAGATGAGAGTGAAAGATGGCGTCCACTGAGGCGATTCATTGGGTGTGACGGCCATAATCTGAATTAATTACTTTGTTCTGAGCGCGAGTTTAACCTTTGGGCCACAATATGTCACCACGCAGAGCATCATTAGGGGTCATCGTGAAATAATTATTCACGTTATTTGTCAAGACATTACAACCGGGGTTGTCCAAAGGCCGGCCCGTCGTAGATTTGTCGTTAGTAGCTGTTTACAAAAAAATGTCGGCAAGAGGATTGGAAAGTTGCCAGATTTATCGATAAAGGCGGCGATTTTGGCAACACTGTTGTATTGACGCGTTACCTGGACGAGAGGGCGGAATATTTATTATTTGGGATTATTTAGTTCTATTAAAATAAGCAGAATTGTATATTCCACTCATCCTAGACATTCAAACTATTATTTTCCAAGTTTAAAAAAAATTCCAGGAATTCCCTTAATTCCCATTTTTTCAAACCCTTTTTTGACCCTTTTTTATGGCGACTACTCCTTCCACATTTTTCAACCCACTTCAACCGTTCCACTGTCCAAACATTCCTCTTAATCAGGACAAAAAAAATGAAGTTGTTTTTCGAACTGGAAAAATTCCTGGTTTTCGCGAAATTCCAGGAATTCCGTAATCTTTTATCCTGCACTACAACGAGCTATAATCTTTTATCCTGCACTACAACGAGCTAATGCAACGAAATGTCGTTCTTATCTGTACTGTAAAGTTCAAATTTGAATGACAATAAAAAGGAAGTCTAAGTCTAAGACCATTTCTCAATTCAACATGTTCGTACTTTAACATTTCTCGACCGATTTGAAAAATTCCAACACCAACCATTTCAACTCATTCAGACCGCTCAAGTTTTTGACCATTTTCCAAAAATTCCCGCTTTTCCCCAAATTCCCAAATTTTTTGGGAAACTCCCATCAAAATCAATGGGACATTCTTCAAAGTTCCACAACTCACACATTTTTCAATCCACTTCAACCGTTCCACTGTCCAAAAATTCCTCTTAATCAGGACCAAAAAATTAAGTTGTTTTTCAAACTGGAAAAATTCCTGGTTTTCACAAAATTCCAGGAATTTCGTAATATTTTATCCTGCACTACAACGAGCTATAATCTTTTATCCTGCACTACAACGTACTAATGCAACGACATTTCATTTTTATCTGTACAGTAAAGTTCAAATGTAAAGTTAAAATTTTAATGACAATAAAAAGGAAGTCTAAGTCTAATACCATTTCTCAATTCAACATGTTCGTACTTCAACATTTCTCGACCGATTTGAAAAATTCCAACACCAACTATTTCAACTCATTCAGACCATTCAAGTTTTTGACCATTTTCAAAAAATTCCCGCTTTTCCCAATGTAGCCGAGTGTCCTGGGTTCGCCTATACAATGTACTTGTATAATAAAATAATAAACGGGAGACATAAGAGCAGGTTCGGTAGCCACCGCCTCTTTAATCTTATTCTTCACACACCTCCTTCCACAACAACACACACCCTACGTCACAGCCCTACGGCAACTCTGGAGGGATAAAACTCCTCCTCCTTACCTAACACACTCAGGTAACTTGGAACATCCTGAACAGTTTGTTACATACGTCCCCCCCTCAATTAGAAACGTCCCCGTTTCGACACAAACAAAATAGGTAACAACCAAAGGGGAAATAGAGCAGAGAAAATAAAAAAAATTCACAGTCTTAAATGCACGAATAACAACTCAACAATATTTTTATCTGATCAACAGTATTGCAAAGGCTAGAACACTGGCCCCTCAAAACATGCAAAAATCTTGCAGATGCGAAGGAGGTCGCACCACTCGCCCCCTGCGAGATAATCCGGGCCTAAGCCCCAAAGAATCCCCCCACAGTCCATTGTCCAGCTCCCCGCACTGTGGGACCTGGGGAGGTGGTGAAACCTCCACAGTAGGGAAGTTCCCAAGTGGGAAGGGAGAGGAAGGCACCTCCTGCGCCTGCAAAGGCAACGTGCACGGCTTCAATCTGTCATGATGCACTACTTGGGCTCGCTCCATCAAGTCCAGAGGGTCGATGATGCGGTATGTCAAGCCCGCTTCCCCTCCAGAGACCAGCACCTGCATCACTCGGTACGGGCCCTTCCAGTGCGGCGCCAACTTAGTACGGCTTTCAGTGGGGTTATTCAGCCACACCAACGCGCCCTCTTTGTGGGCCCGATGACAGCACTTATCATCATAATACATTTTCTGTCTCTCATGAGCCTCCACTGAATTAAGCCTGGCTGCACTGAAGGCCGACTCCAGCCGTTCAGCCGTAGCTGAAACATAGTCCGTCAGGATGCCAGAGCCCCGGGAGTCCAGGACACTAGAGGGCAGCAGTGTCTCTGCAGGAACCCGGGCCTCACGCCCGTGCATGAGGTAAAAGGGAGTGAACCGGGTGCTGGCGTGTTTGGATGTGTTGTATGCAAAGGTGACCTGCCTCATATACGTGTCCCACTCACCCCCGTGAGAAATCAACATTTTAGCTAACTGGTCAATCAAAGTCCGATTATGACGCTCCACCATGCCATCAGACTTGGGGTTATAGGCAGTGGTGCGTGTTTTTTTTATTCCAAGCAACTGACACAGTCTCTGGATGACTTCCGCTTCGAACTGGCGACCCTGATCGCTATGCAGGATCTCGGGGACACCATGCACCAAAACATAGTCCTCAAACAGGCAGCGAGCGACAGTGTGAGCTGTTTGGTTGGGCAGTGCATACAATGTAACAAACTTAGTGAAGTAGTCCTCCACCACAAGAACATATCTGTTCCCCCGGGACGTTAAGGGCAACTCCAGAATGTCCATGGCCACCCTTTGGAGGGGGCGACGAACCTGGAAACCCCCCATTGGAGCCCTTGGCCCGGGGACTGGGCGCCGGCGGGTCTGACACGCTCTGCACTGCTCACACCACCGTCTGATGTCTCTCAGCATGAAGGGCCAGTAGTAAGATTGCCGGGCCCTTTCCCACACACGTTCCGCGGAAAAATGGGCAGCGGCTGGCCCCCCATGTAACTGTTGTAGAAGCTCCGGCACCATGGAGGCGGGAACCACAACTTGAATTTGCGGCTCTCCCACGGTCGCAGGCGGTAATGTACGACACAACAACCCCTCCTTAACCGACAGTCGGGGAAACTCAGTCCATAAATTCCTTACACCGGCGGAAGACCCGCGTGGGAGTACGCGAGGCCGAAGGGGAACGCCCCGTTCCAGCCAAGCCAGCACTGTACAAATGTCTGTGTCCTGACGCTGTAGTGACTGCAGCTCTCCCTCAGCACCACAGAGAGAATATTGAGAGGCCATGTCTGCCTCTTCTACGTCAGCGGACGGACAGCCATCCAATGCCCCCACGGAAGCCACAGTGGGCAGTCCTGCTGTTGTAGTGCCTAGCTCTACGGGATCAGGGGTCACCGGCCGACGGGACAGTGCGTCAGCGTTTTTATGGCGGGAGCCGTCTTTGTGCACCATAGTCCAGTCGAACGGATCCAGCTCCAGCACCCACCTGCTTCTTCGTCCGGTGGGGTCATTATCAATAGCCATGTGTCTGAGACCCAACAGAGGGCGATGATCAGTGATGATGGAGAACGCCGACATCCCCACATAATGCTTGAACTCACGCACCGCCCACACTACAGCCCATAGTTCTCTGTCAAACGTAGACCACCTTTTCTGTATGTGTGTGAGGGCCTGGCTGGCGTAGGCTACTACTCTCTCCAGACCACCATCCTCCTGGGCCAGCACTGCTCCAACAGCGTCTTTAGAAGCGTCTGTGTACACTTTAAAAGGAAGTGAAAAGTTAGGCAGTGTAACAACTGGTGATGAAGTGAGTACTTGCTTGAGGTGAGTGAAAGCAGCATCGCAGTCAGCTGACCATTCAAAAGGCACATTTTTCCCTGCCAGGTGATTCAGTGGCGCCGCATGTTGTGAGAAATCACGCACAAATCTCCTATAATAGGAGCACAGGCCCACAAAGGCCCTGACCTCTGAGGGGGTACGGGGGGTTGGCCATGTTCTCACCTTATCCGTGTTTCTTGGGTCGGGCAGGAGACCACATCTAGAGACTACATGGCCGAGAAATACCACGTGGTCCCGGGCAAAGTGACACTTTCGGGGATTTAGCTTTAGACCCGCTAACCGAATTCTGGACAGGACTTCCTCCAAGTGTACGAGGTGGTCCTCGAATGTACGGCTATAAATTAATATATCGTCCAAGTACACCATACAAATGTGCCAAGGCAGACCCCTCAAGATGAGCTCCATCATGCGCTGAAAGGTGGCCGGAGAGTTAGTCAGACCCATAGGCATGGCCCGCCACTGATACAAGCCTCTGCCGGTAGTGAACGCTGTTTTCTCTCTGTCCTCCTCAGCTACCTCGACCTGCCAGTAGCCGTTTGAAAAGTCAAGTGTGCTGAACCAGACTGAACCAGCTAGTGCATCCAGGCTATCATCAACTCGGGGAAGGGGGTGTGAGTCTTTAATTGTCACTGCATTGAGCCGACGATAGTCGATGCAGAACCTCCATTGTCCCCCTTTCTTCCTCACCAGCACCACAGGGGATGCCCAGGGACTGCAGCTCTCTTCCACCACTCCATCAGCCAGCAACTCAGCCACCTGACGTTCAATCTCTGCGCGTTTTTCAGGAGATGCACGGTAAGCGCGTTGCTTGATGGGGTGGTGGTTTCCAGTTCGGATTTGATGTTTGACTTGGGTGCACTTGCCCGTGTTTTTCCCTGACACGTTAAACACATCCATAAACTCCTGTAGCATTCCAGCCAGCTCAGCTCTTTGCTCCCCGGAGATAGGCGACTCCTCCAAGGAGATAAGACCTGCAGGAGCTGTCTGGGTGGCTGTATTACAGATAGGGGCACATGGGGGTATTAAAATGTCACTTTCTGCCACTGGGTAAAATTCCCCCAGGTGCAGCCCCCGCTTAAGTTCCACAGCCTCCCCTGTAGGATTGAGGATGCGGACCAGAGTCACCCCGCCCCTCACAGTGTTCACTGAATGGGCCACTACTAGTCCTGTTGTTTCCGGAATGTTAGGCTCCAGATAACCCTCAAAGTTTGTGATAAGTCGGCCCGTCCCCGCAGGCGAGAGAATGTCCACCGGCACTAAAGTCTCGCTTAACGGGGGAATTATCCTGACATCAGCCAGAGACACATTACAACATTGTGGGATTAATTCCTGATCCCAGAGCAGGGGAACAGTAACATCCCATAATTGTAAAACACCCCTTCTTAAGTCCAGCAATGCACGATTCCTGCTTAGAAAATCCAGTCCGAGCAGGACACACTGGGTGGATTCTCTCAGTACATAGAAGGTGTGCTGCCAGCATGTAGGGCCCAAACGGAAGGTGACTTCAATAGTACCCAGTGTATCCAGCATCTGTCCATTCACTGCACGGGTATCAACAAAGTTCTTTTTCAGGGGTCTGTTTCTCAGTGCCGGGACTGACATGCGGAAATCAGCACTAATTAGTGACACAGTGGCCCCTGAATCGACTAACATGGAAACCTCTGTACCTTCAACCACACCCCTTACAAAAGAAGTTGGGTGGTTATTACCTTCCATGCTAGTAGCGTCATTGAAAAAGTCTTGGCATAAGGGGCCCTCAGTCCGAGTGGCTGGTGTTTGGGGCACAACACCAGCTACTGACCGTTTCCCTGATGGTTGACGTCCGTGTTCCGCTCCTGCGGCAGAAAATGCACGACGCGTCTCCTGGGCTCCTCTTCACGTCGGGCGCGCCAGCCTGGACTAGGGCTCCTGCCTCCCGGCAGCCTAGTGGCGGGGGGGACTCCCGGGGGGTCCGAGCGATAACCCCGTGACGGGAAGCCCCCGTGGGACGGGAACTGGTCCCGATCGGGGGAGCGGCCACGGTGTCCCTCTCTGTTGAATCTCAGCTGGCATCCTCTCTCTCCGCAGTTACAGCTACAGTGTCCCCCCGAAGACGAACGGGGCCTCTGTCCCCTCATGTCCACGCTGCGCGCTTTCAGTCTCTGATTTTCCTCATACATGTCTTTTATTTCCACTTTCATGGTATACATCTCCTCTGTTAATTTCTCAACGGCTCTCTGGAGGCTGTCAGACGCCGACACAGACTGCACCGAGGGGCCCACTGCAGTGTAGGTACCCAGGCAGTCTCTCTGAAGAGCCACTCTGGCATTCTCACATCGCTCCGCTACTTGCAGAGCCTCCTCCAGGTCCGTCGCTCCCAGCTCGAGACACTTGGCTTTCAACGCCGGGTCCAGACCGGCCAGAAAGCGCCGAAACTTCTCCTCTCTCTGTGCGATGGCTCCATAATCCGTGAACGCCTCCGTGACCAGCCGGCTCACGTCTGCAGCAAACACCTCCAAGCTCTCCCCCGGAGCACGCACACGAGCCGATAGGCTGGCCCGGAAGCGGTCCATTAATTGTCTCTGTCCAAAAGCTGCCCCCAGTCTCTCTTTAACAGCAGCATAGTCTGATTTAGTCCCATCCGGAAGACTGTCCCACAGCAGAAAAGCTGACTTACTGAGACGAGTCGGGAGAATCCTCACCAGCTCCTCATTGCAGCTGGAGCCGGCTCCCGCCGTCGCGCTAACGGCTACTTCCAACTGCCTCGCCCAGCTGAGAAAACTTTGGCTACCGTCGCCGGTGAAGGGCGCGGGTAAGTCCACTTTGACATTCATGCCGTGTGAGTGTCTGTCAAACAGCGCCTTGCCGGGCTTAAAAGGGTCTTCGTCACCACACCACATGTCCGCAAAATAGACGGGAAGCTTAGCAGCTAACTATACACGTGCAACTTAACTGAAAAAAAAAAAAAAAAAAAACTCACGAGTCCCGTATAACACTTTTTTTTTTTTTCACACAGCGGTTAAAATCCCACCGCTGCCACCAATGTAGCCGAGTGTCCTGGGTTCGCCTATACAATGTACTTGTATAATAAAATAATAAACGGGAGACATAAGAGCAGGTTCGGTAGCCACCGCCTCTTTAATCTTATTCTTCACACACCTCCTTCCACAACAACACACACCCTACGTCACAGCCCTACGGCAACTCTGGAGGGATAAAACTCCTCCTCCTTACCTAACACACTCAGGTAACTTGGAACATCCTGAACAGTTTGTTACACCAAAATTCCCATAGAAATCATTGGGACATTCTTCAAAGTTCCACAACTCCCACATTTTTCCATCTGATTCAAACTGTTCCAACTTCAAAATACTCAGCCTGTTTGGGAATTGTGTGCTACACTTCAACAACTCTACAAAAATCCAGGATTTCAGTTCAACGTCAGCATTGGAGCATTCACACGCAATTCCTTCAGGAATTGCCTCATCTAGTTTTAAATAGTACTTGCAGTATAACTCTAGTTGGTGTGTCTGTGTGTGTGAGAGAGATAGAGACAGAGCCTACTACAACATGTATGTACTATAAAAGATGCATACAGTATTTTACAGCCACTTGTGACGTCATCAGAGGGCTAATGTTATGCTAACATTAGCACTGTTATGCTAGCTAGCAGCTAAAACATAAAAAAACCACTTACAACTTACCCCAAAGCATTTGCTGTATTTGGAAGTGGAATTATTGTAGGCTGAAATGTAAACATTTCCACTGGCACAGATGATAATATAAATGTTCTTTATCGTTAGTTTGTAAGCAAATATTGAAGAGTTGTGCCGCCTTGTCTGACGTCATGTCACTTGTTACAAAGCAGTGATTAGTCATGTGACTGCCAGGCTCCGTTTGATTGGTTAAATGGAGTCGCTAGTGCTTACGTTGGATTGGTGGAAAAGAGTCACGTGATCGTGCACGCAGCTGGAAGAAGTGTCTCTAACAAGCCTTTGGCAAGCAGTTATCAAATATAATAAATGTAGCGATCGGAATTAAACTCAATGTAACAAAGTTATTGTAGCTTTTCTTCTTCACAAAAATACTTAAGTCAAAGTAAAAAGTGTTAAGTACAATTTATCCAAAAAGCTTTATTTATATATATATATATATATATATATATATATATATATATATATATATATATATATATATATATATATATATATATATATACATACATACATACATACATACATATATATATATATATATATATATATATATATATATATATATATATATATATATATATATATATATATATATATATATATATATATATATATATATATATATGTATATATATATATATATATATATATATATATATATATGTATATATATATATGCATATATATATATATATATATATGCATATGTATATATATATATATACTGTACATATATATACTGTATATATATATATATGCATATGTACATATATATACACTGTATATATATATATATATATATATGCATATATATATGTATATATATATATGCATATATATATATATATATATATATATATATATATATATATATATATATATATATATATATATATATATATATATATATATATAAAAATAAATAAATAAATATATATATATATATACAGTATATATATATATATATATATATATATATATATATATATATATATATATATATATATATATATATATATATATATATATATATATATATACCTTCTACCATCCTAGTCACGTCCGTTGTGTCCTTGGGCAAGACACTTCACCCTTGCTCCTGATGGCTGCTGGTTAGCGCCTTGCATGGCAGCTCCCGCCATCAGTGTGTGAATGGATGAATGTGGAAATACTGTCAAAGCGCTTTGAGTACCTTGAAGGTAGAAAAGCGCTATACAAGTATAACCCATTTATCTCATATATATATATATATATATATATATATATATATATATATATATATATATATATATATATATATATATATATATATATGCATATGTATATATGTATACATATATATAGATAGATAGATAGTACTTTATTGATATATACACATATATATACCGGGGCGGTATAGCTCGGTTGGTAGAGTGGCCGTGCCAGCAACTTGAGGGTTCCAGGTTTGATCCCCGCTTCTGCCATCCTAGTCACTGCCGTTGAGTCCTTGGGCAAGACACCCACCTGCTCCCAGTGGTTTAAAAATGCGCTATATAAATATAATTCACTTCACACATATATATATATATATATATATACTGCCAAAAAAAATCATTTTAAATGATCCTCTATCTGACAGGAGTGCCCTGCTGTTTTTAAGGCTCTCCTGCCAAAACACTAGTTAAATATCCTCTATATGAGAAAAGTCGAAGTATAAAAATGTTTACTGCACGTCAATTGCAAAAGGGGTGTTGGCTGCAAAAAACAACAACACAGCCGCTAGAGGGCAATGTTTCCACGCTTGTGACGCTGCTGTGGCAATGGAAAGGCACCGACATTAGCTCAACAGGATAACGTTTGAGGTCATTATCTCAAACGCAAAGCATCAAGATGCAAAAATCATGCATGGAAATCCGGCGGCCCAGTCTTCACAACAATGGCTTCCTTTCATTTGCCTGCCAGCAGGTTTTACTGGTGGCTTATTTGTTTCCATCAGCTGGCACAAAAGAAGTTAAGATAGTGCACGCGTGCACCTCGAGGTGGGATTTATACAACACACACACATATATACATACATATAAACTGCATACTATAATGAAACAGCGACTGTGCATGCTCCTTAAATAATAAGCAAGTAAAGGCATAAATCCTCCATACTGTTCTCCCATACGTAGGCGAGTATAATATAATGCATTTAATATAACTTCCCATCTGTGTGAGTGCATGGGTTAGCTGCCCACACTCAGATGCTCGCCACACGCACACATTGCAACACACGCACACACATTGCCACACACACACATTGAGGCATATAAACAGGGTTAGTTGTGGGGATAAAGACGGGAAACATAAGCAGAGGATAATGTGTGTGTGTGCATTAATGGCTTAGGTGGCCTATAAGGTGTGTGTGTGTGTTATGCAAATGTCAAAGCGCTGATATGACAGCGGCGGCGTGATGCAGAGGAAAAGACGATAACGCCGTCTGTCACGTACATGGTGTGAGGTTAACGAGCGCACAACAACGCCGCCGCCTTGACGAGTTATTACGGGCCGCATTCCAGAGCCGCGAGTAATGAGCGCATGCAACGGATCTCGACCTCAGCGCCTTTCCGCCAGTCTTATGTCGACATCCGACGTGAAAGCTAGCGCTTGCCGTGAGAGGAATGAAGCGGAACGTGGAAGATTGCGTAAAATAACAGGTTAGGAATAGCCGAGGGGGTTCAAGCAAGGGTTGGGTTTCAGGTTAGGTTCTGTGTTTGGGCTAAGCTTAGTACGGACAGGGTTCGTAAATTGAAAAGTTCTTATAGCAGCGGTCGCCAACCTGTCGATCACGATTGACCAGTCGATCTTTGGGACCTTACCAAATATTAGGAAAACAAAACATCAATATGACATCAGTGACACACCTCCCACCCCACATCTCTGCCTCTCTCTCCTTAGCCTCACATTCGCCGCTGTCGACATCGTGGCCACGCCCCCTCCGAGCATGGCCGCAGACGTCACTACGATTTGCTGCATTTCACTAATTATTGGACAGCTAATCTAAGAAAACCCAAAACCAGTGAAGTTAGCACGTTGTGTAAATGGTAAATAAAAACAGAATACAATGATTTGCAAATCCTTTTCAACTTATATTCAATTGAATAGACTGCAAAGACAAGGTATTTAACGTTTGAACAGAGAAACGTAATTTTTTTTTGTTGCAAATAATCATTAACTTAGAATTTAACGGCAGCAACACATTGCAAAAAAGTTGGCACAGGGGCATTTTTACCACTGTGTTACATGGCCTTTCCTTTTAACAACACTCAGTAAACGTTTGGGAATTGAGGAGACCAAATTTTGAAGCTTTTCAGGTGGAATTCTTTCCCATTCTTGCTTGATGTACAGCTTAAGTTGTTCAACAGTCCGGGGTCTCCGTTGTGGTATTTTAGGTTTCATAATGCGCCACGCATTTTCAATGGGAGACAGGTCTGGACTACAGGCAGGCCAGTCTAGTACCCGCACTCTTTTACTACGAAGCCACGCTGCTGTAACACGTGGCTTGGCATTGTCTTGCTGAAATAAGCAGGGGCGTCCATGAAAAAGACGTTGCTTGGATGGCAATATATGTTGCTCCAAAACCTGTATGTACATTTCAGCATTAATAGTGCCTTCACAGATGTGTGTACATCTCCACTAAAGGACATTGGAGTGTTACTTTCAAAGGCAAAATTAAAGTATTGCTAGAAACATAATTTTATATGGGACTTTATTGTATTATATGTATAGTACATGTTCCAGAAAGAAAAAAAGCATAAAACACAGTATATTTAAATATACTAAATGTAAAAAAGGGAATAAACATTCAAAATAATCTAGTTTGGTTACGCCATCATGAGCGCAACACAAGGTTGTAAAAGTTTCAACTACAATTCTAAATAAGATGTCAAAAGAAAACTGAAATCAAATACACACAGCTTAAAGATTGATCAATACCTATTTAAATTTAGTAATACATAAATATGATGATCTATCAAAATATAAAAGAAATATACCTGAACAGAACGCTCATGATGGTTACACCACAAAGTAACGCTATGAATCGCGTTTTCCCAAGTTTTTGGGGGCATTTTTATGCTATTTCCAAGCATTTCCTTTTTATTATCGTTGATTTTAAATGGTAAAACTAATGCATATTATATATGCATGCCCTAGTAAACAAAAAAAAAGTCATATTTATTTTGATTGTTACATTTTGAAGTACATTTGTGCAGGTGGGTGCGAATGTACCCATTACCAGAACTGTACACATGTGAAAGTTACCCATGCCTTGGGCACTAATACACCCCCATACCATCACAGATGCTGGCTTTTGAACTTTGCACCTATAACAGTCCTGATGGTTATTTTCCTCTTTGGTCCGGAGGACACAACGTCCAGAGTTTCCAAAAACAATTTGAAATGTGGACTCGTCAGACCACAGAACACTTTTCCACTTTGCATTAGTCCATCTTAGATGAGCTAAGGCCCAGCAAAGCCGGCGGCGTTTCTGGGTGTTGTTGATAAATGGCTTTCACTTCGTTTTAACTTACACTTACAGATGGCTACATAACTGTAGTTACTGACAGTGGTTTTTTGAAGTGTTCCTGAGCCCATGTGGTGATATTCTTTACACACTGATGTCGTTTTTTGATGCAGTACCACCTAAAGGAACGAAGGTCACGGGCATTCAATGTTGTTTTTTCCAGATTCTCTGAACTTTTTGATGATATTACGGACCGTAGATGGTGAAATCCCTAAATTCCTTGCAATAGCTTTTTGAGAAATGTTGTTCTTAAACTGTTGGACAATTTGCTCACGCATTTGTTCACAAATTGGTGACCCTCGCCCCATCCTTGTTTGTGAAAGACTGAGCATTTCATGGAAGCTGCTTTTATACCCAATCGTGGCACCCACCTGTTCCCAATTAGCCTGTTCACCTGTGGGATGTTCCAAATAAGTGTTGGTTGAGCGTTTCTCAACTTTCTCAGTCATTTTTGCCACTTGTGCCAGCTTTTTTGAAACATGTTGCAGGCATCAAATTCCAAATGAGCTAATATTTGCAAAAAATAACGTTTACCAGTTCGAACATTAAGTATCTTGTCTTTTCAGTCTATTCAATTGAATATACAATACAGGCCAAAGGTTTGGACACACCTTCTCATTCAATGCGTTTTCTTTATTTTCATGACTATTTCCATTGTAGATTGTCACTGAAGGCATCAAAACTATGAATGAACACATGCGGATGTACTTAAAGGCCTACTGAAATGATTTTTTTTTATTTAAACGGGAATAGCAGATCCATTCTATGTGTCATACTTGATCATTTCGCGATATTGCCATATTTTTGCTGAAAGGATTTAGTAGAGAAAATCGACGATAAAGTTCGCAACTTTTGCTCGCTGATAAAAAAAAGCCTTGCCTGTACCGGAAGTAGCGTGACGTCACAGGAGCTAGTATTCCTCACAATTCCCCGTTGTTTACAATGGAGCGAGAGAGATTCGGACCGAGAAAGTGATGATAACCCCATTAATTTGAGCGAGGATGAAAGATTCGTAGATGAGGAACGTTACAGTGAAGGACTTGAGAGACAGTGATGGACGTATCTTTTTTCGCTCTGACCGTAACTTAGGTACAAGCTGGCTCATTGGATTCCACACTCTCCTTTTTTTTTATTGTGGATCACGGATTTGTATTTTAAACCACCTCGGATACTATATCCTCTTGAAAATGAGAGTCGAGAACGCGAAATGGACATTCAGTGCCTTTTATCTCCACGACAATACATCGGCGAAATGCTTTAGCTACGAGCTAACGTGATAGCATCGTGCTTTAACTGCATATAGAAACAAAAAAATAAACCCCAGACTGGAAGGATAGATAGAAAATCAACAATACTATTAAACCGTGGACACGTAAATACACGGTTAATGCTTTCCAGGCTGGCGAAGGTTAACAATGCTGTGCTAACGACGCCATTGAAGCTAACTTAGCAACTTAGCAACGGGACCTCACAGAGCTATGCTAAAAACATTAGCTCTCCACCTACGCCAGCCAGCCCTCATCTACTCATCAACACCCGTGCTCACCTGCGTTCCAGCGATCGGCAGAAGGACGAAGGACTTCACCCGATGCGTTTGGCGGCCCGGAGACGTAGGAAGTCAAGGTGAGGTCGGCGGCTAGCGCGGCTAGCGCGGCTAGCACGGCTAGCGCGGCTAGCGCTCCAACAAAGTCCTCCTGGTTGTGTTGCTGTAGTCCGCTGCTAATACACCGATCCCACCTACAACTGTCTTCTTTGCAGCCTTCACTGTTCATTAAACAAATTGCAAAAGATGTCCAAAATACTGTGGAATTATGAAATGAAAACAGAGCTTTTTGTATAGGATTCTACGGGTACCATAACTTCCGTTACTCGGACTTCGTCACGCGCATACGTCATCATACCGCGACGTTTCAGCCGGATATTTCCCGGGAAGTTTTAAAAGTCACTTTATAAGTTAACCCGGCCGCTGACTAAACAGCTACTTTCAGAATTTTACATCAGCTGTGTTGAGAACTTAGTATTTTTTTATTATTTAAAATTGCCAATCATACAAGCTAGGTAACACAGCTGTAGATGACATACTACGATGTCAGGCTAGCAGCAAACAAACTACTACAATTTACTACATTGAATGAATGATTAAACAGCTACTTTCAGAATTTGCATCAGCTGTGTTTAGAACTAAGTTTTTATTTATTTAAAAATTGCCAATCCTACAAGCTAGCTAACATGGCTGTAGATGGCAAACTACGATGTCAGGCTAGCAGCAAACAAACTTCACTACAATTTACTACATTTAATGAATGACAAGACAGCTACTTTTGGAATTTACATTAGCCGTATTTAGTAAATTTTTTCTAATTGCGTGTCATATGAGCTAGCTAAAGCAGCTTTAGCTAGTAAACTACGACGTCAATCGTGCGATGACAGAAAACTAGCGCCAAAGGAAACTTTTGTTAACTCGTCATTGTTACGTTAACTTTGGCAGCATAGAGACTCTGTGTAGCATTTACCAGTAAACTGTTGTGAGAGGATGTCGGAATGTCGTTCAGGTGCGATGACGTGTTGGCTTTCATTCCATTGTGATGCAGCACAACAGGACGACTTCAAAGTCTTCCATTTGCTTCTCGAATGCCCCGCAAACACAAACATGCGAGGCACATCATAAAAAGGCCATTTTGCATACATGAATCTCAATCAGGACTTCGTTTTTCTTCTTCTTTTTCAAGGAGTCAATCAACAGACTTGGACAAAGACGTTTATTTTGCTTTCCCGCGGGTACGGTGTCAAGGTAAATACAACACAAGCTTCTATTAAACAACCTGCCCTCATCTTTGACGGTGAGTCAGCTTTGATTTCCATTTCTAAAGACCAGAACGCTATTGAACGAGACTTCAGCTTTGAAGGGCGGATTGCTGCCTGGATGTATAAACACAATAAACTGTGATCTTAAGAAGATTTCCTCAAGGCTAATAGGCCGCTATACAGGCCAGGATAAATCTGCTAAACCATGCATGTCGCTGTAGAAGCACGGCGTCTAGTAGGCTTGCTGGCCCATGGCTGTGAACATCTTATCCCACACCTCCACCTTCATGATGGCCTTGCCCAAGGGACTCATGGTGGCTCTCAAATCCAGGTAGCTCCCCACGAAATTGATACCCGTGCCCGTGGACTCTTCGCGCACGAACCCGTGCTCCTGTTGCTTCTTCTCGTTGTACATCAGCTTGAACAAGTTCTTGTCGCACTTCAGCCCCTTCTTGGAGATGCCCACGGCGAACCAGTTCTTGTAGAAGTTGTAGTCCCACGGCACCGAGAACATGATGGCCATCGTCTCGATGTAGTCCTTCTGCGAGCGCTCGTAAAGGTCGTAGGTCAGCACGCCCACGGCGCCCGTGGCTTTGCCGCCGGACTTGGTGAAGGTGCACACCTCCACCTTCAGGGGGCGCACCGTGGGCTGAGGAGGGTTGTAGACCTCGCCGTTGTCCAGGTACACCCTGAAGGAGCGTACCAGTGGTTATAATATTAGGTGGGACTACACTGTAAAGAAAGAAATCTGTAGATTTTGCAGTGAAAAACTGGCAGCGCAAACGCCAGAATTTTTTGTAAAATGACTGTAAATTTAAAAATGGTTCCACTATTATTTTTTCAGTAAAGTTCTGGCGTAATTTTTTGTTGTTGTTTTTATACCAATTTACTGTAAATTGAAAAATGGTACCACTGATATTTTTTGGTACAATTCTGGCGTAAACTTTTTAGTGGTTTTTACACAGAATTACTGTAAATTTTTAAAAATGTACCGCCGTTTTATTAGTTTTAAAAAAAAATTTGGGTGTAAAATTTATGGGTGTTTACACCAAAATACTGTAAATTTAAAATCAGTACAACTGTTTTTTTTTAGGAAAAATCTGGCATAAAATGTATTGGGATTTTTGCACCAAATTGCTGTAAAATAAGAATTGCTGCTGTTTTTCGGTAAAATTCTGGCATAAAATCTATTTATAACATACTTGCCAACCCTCCCGGTTTTACCGGGAGACTCCCAGTATTCAGCGCCTCTCCCGATAACCTCCTGGCAGAAATTTTCTCCCGACAAACTCCCGGTATTCAGCCGGAGCTAGAGGCTCAATACGGACCTGAGTGGGGACAGCCTGTTCTCACGTCCGCTTTCCCACAATATAAACAGCTTGCCTGCCCAATGACGGCATAACATCTACGGCTTTTAGAGAGTAGAGTGCACAACTACGCACACAACAAGGAGACGAAGCAGAAGAACGAGGAAGTTACAGACATGGCGACGCCGTCGACGAGCAAGATGAAGAAATACGCTTGCAAGTTCCAAAACAAATGGAAACAAGAATTTCAGTTCATCCAGAACAGTTCGAAGGGGAATGTAATTATGTTGCCTGTACATTTTGTAGAACAGACTTCTCCATTGAACACGGTGGCCGAAATGATATACTCAGTCATGAACGGAGAAGTTAAACAGGACAATACTGCCATCCACTGGATAGCCTCCGGGACACTAAAATTCAAGTATTTATTTTACTTATATGTATAATAAAAAAAATAATAAAAAAATAATAATATATATATATATATATATATATATATATATATATATATATATATATATATATATATATATATATATATATATATATATATGAAATACTTGAGTTGGTGAATTCTAGCTGTAAATATACTACTCCCCTATTAACCACGCCCTTAACCACGTCCCCAACCCACCCCCGACCACGCCACCCCCCACCTCCCGGTATCGGAGGTCTCAAGGTTGGCAAGTATGATTTATAATTACTGTAAATTGAAAAACAATAACACTTATTTTTTTGGTAAAATTCTGGTGTAAAACTTACAGTGGTGCTTAACTGAATTACTGTTCTCGGTAAAATGCTGGCATGACATTTTTAGATTGAATTACCGTAAACTAAAAACAGTACCGCAATTTTTTTCTGGTAAAATTCTGGTGTAAGATGATTTTTACACCAAAAACTGTAAAATTAAAAACAGAGGAACTGTTTTTTTGTGGTAAAATTCAGGTGTAAAATGTATGGTGGTGTTTACACCAAAATACCTGTTAGATTCCCGTGATTGACCTACAAGTTCTTCCTGCGAGTCAAACTCCAGCACTCCGTTCAACGGGTCCTGTCCTCTCGGCGCAGACGGGGTCACCGGGCTGCTCCACCGACGTAGGCACTACTCAGCTGGATGGCGAGGCAATGCGCCTAGCTCTACTACCCTGCGTTGATGCAGCGTCTGTCCCGCTTCCTTTTGTGGTATACTCGGTAGAGAAGCCTATCTCTTAAGATCGAGTTAAAATCCCACAAATCCCGCTGTTTTTCGGGTAGCTTGCCTCTAATGAATCTTGGCTTTTGTTACTGACTAGGTTAGATTTTGAGGGCGGTGGAAAGGAAAAGCCCTACAGGACATATTTGTAAGTGGACTCCATTAGTGACCCTTCAGAGCTAGGTGTTGGACACACAGTGGTCCTATCGTTTTGCATCAAGGACGTGTTGAAGGGTTGAAAAGATGAAAATTTGATTCTCATTTGATGCTACGTACAAGTACGAAATCCCGTATAATAGTGAATTCTACATCCCTAAAGACCCTCGGTTTCGTGGTGGATACTTTTCTTAAGCCAACCACCGTTCTACCTGCTATGGGGTTATAATGCATCACACTATTCTCAACAGTACATTGGTTATTGTTTCAGCTTGTCCCATGTACTAACATTCTATTGGCCACAGTATACTTGTTACTACCCTTTGACTGGAAGATTCTGGAACGTTCCAGACTCTTACCTAGCTTCCCGTTTCTAACTAGCCACTGTCTCTAAGCCCCGTTTTCCCTGACATCCTCTTATCTTACTTCCTCTTTTCTAGTCACGTTGCTATGACTTTTCAGCTTGTCCCATGTACTAACTTTCTATTGGCCACAGTATACTTGTTACTACCCTTTGACTGGAAGATTCTGGAACGTTCCAGACTCTTACCTAGCTTCCCGTTTCTAACTAGCCATCTGTCTCTAAGCCCCGTTTTCCCTGTCTTCCTCTTATCTTACTTCCTCTTTTCTAGTCACGTTGCTATGCCTTTTCAGCTTGTCCCATGTACTAACTTTCTATTGGCCACAGCATACTTGTTACTACCCTTTGACTGGAAGATTCTGGAACGTTCCAGACTCTTACCTAGCTTCCCGTTTCTAACTAGCCATCTGTCTCTAAGCCCCGTTTTCCCTGACTTCCTCTTATCTTACTTCCTCTTTTCTAGTCACGTTGCTATGCCTTTTCTTTTCCCTCTTTTTGGGCCTAAATATTCTATTTGTCATATTAGAATACACTCATACTTCCCATATGATTATCCTGTTTTAACACACTTGCGTTACTGTGATTAACATACATGATTACTTGTTGTGATTACTATCATTGATTACACTCAGAACTATATAAGTGATTACATGCCTGGTTTTCACTGGGTCCGCCATGCGCTTACCCTTAGAAGTGGTGGGACTAGCCTTGCTAAGGACCGTAGGGCTGAGAGGGGGTTTCTACTTATTTTGACAAAAAAAAAATCGGTACCACTCTTAATTTTTCTGTAAAATTTTTGCTTAAATATTATGATGGTTTTTACACCAAATTGCTGTAAGATTAAAATTGGTGCCATTGTTGTTTTTCGGTAAAATTCTGGCACACAATCTATGGTGTTTCTTATATCAAATTACTGTAAATTGAAAAAGGATAACACTCATATTTTTTGGTAAAACTCTAGCATAAAAAAATTACAGTGGTGTTTAAGTGAATTACTGTAAATCGGTAAAACTGTTTTTTTTCCTTGGTAAAATGCTGGCATTAAATTTACTGTGGTTTTTAGAATGAATGACCGTAAACTAAAAACGATACCGCAATTTTTTTCTGGTAAAATTCTGGTGTAAATTGTACGATGATTATTACACCAAAAACTGTAAATTTAAAAACAGTGGAACAGTTTTTGTTGTTGTAAAATTCAGGTGTAAAATTTACGGAGGTGTTTACACCAAAATACTGTAAATTTAAAATTGGTACCACTCTCATTATTTCAGTAAAATTTTTGCTTAAATATTATGATGGTTTTTACACCAAATTACTGTGAATTGAAAATTAGCACCTCTTATTTTTTCGCTAAAATGCTGGCGTAA
>NC_084736.1:13927213-13967213 GCF_033978785.1 Entelurus aequoreus | reverse complement strand
TTTTTAAATAATAACTTGGCATTCTATTTAAAATCCTATTTTGTATTTTTTTGAAGTGTTTCATTTTTTCATTGTTTTTTTATTTTATTTTGTTTTGTTTCTTTTTTTTAAATATTAATGTGGAATTCTATTTCAAATCCTATTTTGTATTTTTTTTCAAGTGTTTCATTTTCTGTGTGTTTTGTTGACGTGTATAACTTGGAATTTTTTGGTTTATTTTTTATTTTTTCATTATATTTGTATAATTCTAAAAATAATAACTTGGAATTCTTTTATTTTAATTTAATTTATTTTGTTACGTACATAACTTGGATTTTTTTTGTTGATTTTTACATTTTATTTTGTTTCATCTTTTTAATAATAATTTGGAATTCTGTTTTACATCTTACTTTGTATTGTTTGAAGTGTTTAGTTTCAGTTTTTCTTTTTGTGACGTGTATACGTTTTTATTTTTTATTTCTTTCATTTTATTTTAAAGGACAGAAATTCCACTACAGTTCCTTTTTTAAAATATTAACGTGGAGCTGTATTTAAAATCCTATATTGTATTTTTTTAAATGTTTTGTTTTCTGTGTGTTTTGTTAAGTGTATATTTTGGAATTTTTTGGTTTCTTTTTTTCAATTTTTCCCATTATATTTTGTCTAATTTTTTAAATAACAACTTGGAATTCTATTTCAAATCTTATTTTGTATTGTTTAAAGTGTTTTTTTGTTTTTTTTCCGTGTCTTTTATATATTTAAGTTTAGATGTGCGGGTGGAGCGTGAGGACAAAACTACGACTAAAATAAATACTTTTTACATCTTCTATTTACATTCACACGACAATTAACTACTCAACTAAAAAAGGATTTATTAGAATTTAAAAAGTTGACCTGAAATCTGAACAAATGGAAAGAAATCATCATGTTCAAGTTCCGACAAGTTTTATTGTGAATTGTAGCAAATTAATTCCTAACGAGTCATTTGGTCGTAAATCTCCACCTTAACGATCGCCTTGCCCACGGTGGACATGGTGCCCCTCACGTCCACGAGGTTGGCGCTGAACACCAGCCCGCTGCCGGTGGCGTCGGCCCGGCTGAAGTGGCTGAGATCCTTGCCCTCGTACATCTGATCGTAGAGCTTCTTGTCGCACTTGTGCGACTGTTCCAGCACGCCCAGCGCCAGGCGGTTCTTGTACAGGTTGTGGTCGTAGGGCACCGAGAACATGACGGCGATGCGCTGCGAGCTCGCCCGGCTCTGCATGTGGAAGAGGTCGTAGGTCAGCAGGCCCACGGCGCCGGTGGCCGTGTTGTCGTCTTTGTCGAAGGAGCACACCTCGGTGTGAGTGCTGCGGATGGTTGGCTGCGGCGGGTGGTGGCAGAAGCCGCTGGACATGAAAACCCTGAGACGCAAAAACAACTTTGTGTAAGTTCCACTTCTTTGCTGCAACACCCGATATTGATCGATGAAGCGTGTCCGCACACACTGGACTTGTAAGCAGCGAGGGTGTGCCTGCTTGCTGTGTGCAATGAGGCGCTGCCATGATGGATTGATGCATGCTGCTCTGCACAGCCATCGCAAACATTCATAAAAAACAACAAAAACATAACTACCGGGATAAAGAAGAAGCATGACTCACAATATTTGCGTGATACTTTTTCCAAAACCTAAAATATAGTTTTGTCTGACATTGGAAGAAATGAATTGTGATCAGAAATTGGAGATATTTGAGTCATACTATAATAAAAAAACATTATCTTTGGCATAAAATAATAAGAACATATTTAGATTGATGCATATTTTTAATGACAAATAATTTTTTTTTAGGCATTTCAGGCATCATATAATAAATCAAATATTGTGTTTTGTCAGATTTAAAAAGGTATAGAATTACATTAAAAAATATAAAAAATAAAATAAATAAATTAAAATTAATTTAGTTGAAATCGAAATAAAAATTGAAACTGAAATTGAAATTAAGTAAAAAATATATTTTTTTCTGACAAAGGAATAAATCAAAACTTAATTGCAAAAGCAAATTAAAATTTAATTAAATAAAACTTCAGGAAAGACAAAACAAATAATGTAAAACTTACTTTACAAAATTCAGACTGTATTGGGCACAAAATAAAACGAAATACAATAAAGAAAAAGAAAAAGAAAAAGAAAAAAAGAAAAAGAAAAAGAAAAATGAAATGAAAATGAAAATGAAAATCGAAGTTGAAATCGATACTAAAATTGAAACTGAAATTGACATTTAATTTAAAAAAAAATTCTGACAAAGGAATTAATCAAAAATTAATTGCAAAAGCAAAATAAAATAAAACTAAATAAAACTTCAGGAAAGACAAAACAAATAATGTCAAACTTACTTTACAAAATTTAGATTGTATTGGAGGCGTTTAGGGCACAAAATAAAACGAAATATAATAAATTAAAAAAAAGAAAAAGAAAAAGAAAAATGAAAATGAAAATCGAAGTTAAAATCGATATTAAAATTGAAACTGAAATTGAAATTTAATAAAAAAATATTTTTTTCTGACAAAGAAAAAAATAAAAACTTAATTGCAGAAGCAAATTAAAATTAAATTAAATACAACTGCAGGAAAGACAAAATAAATAATGTAAAACTTACTTAACAAAATTTAAATTGTATTGGAGGCGTTTAGGGCATAAAATAAATCAAAATAAAAAAATAAAAAATATAAAAAAATAAAATATAAAAATAAATAAAATAAAAATAAAAATCTAAGTTGAAATCGAAATTACAATTGAAGCTGAAATTAAAATGATACAAAAAAATATTTTTTTCTGACAAAGGAATAAATAAAAACTTAATTACAAAAAAAAAGAAAACATAATTAAATAAAACTTTAGGAAAGACAGAATAAATAAAGTAAAACTTACTTTACAAAATTTGGATTGTATTGGAGGCGTTTAGGGCATAAAATTAAAATAAATAAATAAATAGATGAATAAATAAATAAATACAAATGAAAATGAAAATGAAAATGAAAATGAAAATTGAAATCGAAATTAAAATTGAATCTGAAACTGAAACTAAAATTACATTTAAAAATATTATTTTTTCTGACAAAGGAATAAATAAAAAGTTAATTGCAAATTAAAATTAAAATTAAATTAAATAAAACTTCAGGAAAAACAAACTAAAGAATGTAAAACTTATTTTACAAAATTTAGATTGTATTGGAGGTGATTAGGGCATAAAATAAAACAAAATAAAATAAAATAGATGCATTGTTTTCTTTTTTAAATGTATGCTTTGTCTAACAGATGAAGTAGGTAAACAGGTAAAACAAAAATACCTGAAAATATATAATTTGTAAACAAAAAACATATATACTAATAATGTTTGAAAGAAATTGAATTGTATTAAAAAATATATATATTTTTTCTGACAAAGGCATACATAAAAACTTAAAATTAAATGAAATAAAAGGGCTGGGAAAGGAAAGAGAAAATAAATATTGTAAAATAAAACTATATACTAATTTTACACAATTTTGTGTGGATTTGAGGCATTTAGGGCATTAAACAAAATGAAATAGATGCATCGTTTTTTTTATTTTGTTTTAAATCAATGCTTTGTCTAACAGATGAAGTAAAAACTGGCAAAAAAAACAAAAAAACGTGAACATACAGTATATAATTTGTTTTTGAAAAAATGCATTTGCTTTTAATATGTGAAAAAAATTGGATTGTCTTGGAGGTAAAAGAGAAAAAAGGAAAATAAAATAAAATAAAAAAGTAGAAAATAAAAGTAGAAGTAAATTAAAATATATTTTTGGGGGGCATTTCAGGCAACGTATACCGTATTTTTCGGACTATAAGTCGCAGTTTTTTTCATAGTTTGGCCGGGGGTGCGACTTATACTCAGGAGCGACTTATGTGTGAAATTATTAACACATTACTGTAAAATATCAAATAATATTATTTAGCTCATTCACGTAAGAGACTACACGTGTAAGATTTCATGGGATTTAGCGATTAGGAGTGACAGATTGTTTGGTAAACGTATAGCATGTTCTATATGTTATAGTTATTTGAATGACTCTTACCATTATATGTTACGTTAACATACCAGGCACGTTCTCAGTTGGTTATTTATGCCTCATATAACGTACACTTATTCAGCCTGTTGTTCACTATTCTTTATTTATTTTAAATTGCCTTTCAAATGTCTATTCTTGGTGTTGGCTTTTATCAAATACATTTCCCCAAAAAATGCGACTTATACTCCAGTGCGACTTATATATGTTTTTTTCCTTCTTTATTATGCATTTTCGGCCAGTGCGACTTATACTCCGAAGCGACTCATACTCCGAAAAATACGGTATTACCATGAAATATGAAGAAAGACAAATGAATTGTTTATCTCAGTAATAAGATTTCTACTTTAAATATCCAATTTGGACAAAAGTATTGGGACACCTGGCTGTCACCAACGTCTTGCGTAAGAGGCGTGTCCCAACACTTTAACCCGTCTGAGGCAGAACACAGTAGACAAACACAGATGAGGTCACTCATGAACGTGTGTGACATCTGCCATGTAAGCTAAGGTAAGCAAATGTAAGGTAAACTAATGTAAGGCACTTTAAGGTTTAGGGAGAATGAGAACAATGGCTGACTTACTTGGGGTTGATCAGGCAGTAGATGCTGCTCACGTTGGTTATCTCGATGGTGCAATTCCTGTTGGTGGACAGAATGGCGGACACGGCCTCGGCTGTCTGCGCCATGGCTGCAAACATCAAACATTCCTTCAACAAAGTGTTTCTCTTGTGCTTCGCAGTGCATGAACCAACAGCATTGTTGAGTTACTATCTTCCGTACAGGTCGGATATTTGCGGTCATTACCTTTTTGAAGTAAATACGGCGTTGAGTTGGGCGAGGCGGTGGCGTCTGTTCTTCTCCTTTTTTGACTCTGAACCCGAGTGAGAATGAGAAGGACGACGAGGAAAAGGAGGAGGAGAGATTGAGTGGTTTTCTGACACAAGTGCGGGCGTGTTCACTTTGGGCCGCTCCAACAAGCAACGTTTTGTTGAAGACCACTCAGGTCCGCTTCCCGGTACCTACTGTTTAAAGACAACACATTAAAACTACAGGGCAACTGTACTTTACAACTTGAATGATGCACACTGGATGTTTATTATTTTATTGCAGATTTAAATCAACTGTATTCAGCAGAAAAAAATATGAATAAGTATATAAAACTTGAGGCATGTCAAAATCAGTGGTGTGCCGTTAGGGCCAGCAAGGCCTTCTTTGCTGGCCTAACATATGTAAATCATGATCATGGATGAATAAAAGTTCATTTTAATCTACTTTCCATAAAGTATTCATCATATTCTCTCCATGTCTTACTAGGCTCCAGTGTTGCTTGTTTTTATGTTAGAGCTTTTAGCCAATCAGAATTCAGCTAGCTGTATGGCCATACCCGGCCAGCGGAGAAATCATCGGTTCTCACTTTTTTAACTCACAAAGAAAAAAGGTCAAATATTTTATTTATTTATTTTTTCCACATTTAATATGTTCTTTACAATTATTACAATTTTGACAGTACCACGTACAGTATGTTTTAAATGCTGATGCGGGTTCATTGATTTTTAAATGTGCCGAAATATAGTCTGTTTTGTACACTGTTGAGGTGATTCAATACGCAGTAGTGCGCAAGTGTGTTTCAGTATAGCATTTCTCCAGCCGTGGTCATGTGGTGACATAAATGATGTTATTTTGAGGGGTATTTATTAAAGTCGGACTAAGTAGGACATCACTGAAGGTGGGAAACGCACAGCCCGCCACCGGTCAAAATCAACATGGTTAAAAAGTATTTTCAAGAAATTGGATTGGAAGCTTTTAGACGCAATAAAGCAAATCAATATTTTGATAATATTTTGGGTGAGTGTCATTGTTTTTGGTTTAAAACTATGCTTTTTCTGACACAGGAAGAGAATGACCTCTCTTCCTGCAGACAATATTTAGCAAAAAGGGTAGGGTATATGATAAAAACAAACAATTCAATGCATTTTAAATAATGCTGCTGTAATGACAATAACTGACAATAATATTGGCCCAAAATTTTAAATCATACCAACCGTGTCAAAAAGATTTAAAAAAAAATGTGTAATGCGTTTTATTTATTTAATATTTGTGTGGTATAATGTGTTGTATTATGGTCATTCGTATATCAATTTTAATGTAATTTAATTTATTCTAAAGTACCAAAAAAAATGTTTAATTTATTTATTATTTGTGTGGTATACTGGGTTGTATTTTTCTAATTCACGTATACATTTTAATATAATTTAATATATATTAAATGATGTGTAATGTGTTTTATCAATTTATAAATTTGTGTGGCATACTGCATTGTATTTTTTATTCATTTATATATTAGAACGTAAATACATTTAATTAAAGTGTTTTATTCATTTATTTTTTGTGTGGTATACTGTGTTGTATTGTTTTATTAATTTAGACATTTTGATGGAATTTTATGTACTTCAACGTAATTTCATTTAAAAACTGGAGTGCATAGACAATACTGGACTTAAATCTATTATAATAGGTTCTGACTATAATTCACGATAATCAGAAAAGACAACAACATGTATAATTTTCTCTGCCAATACGGTTGCATCAACTGTAATTTGATTGTACGTGTAGAAAGTAGCACATCAATTCCTCTCTGAACTACAACCAAAATAATACATTTACTGTTCAATCAATCAATATACATTATTACTAATTATGTTAAGGCAGCATTTATCATTTTTGTGTTAAACCTTATTTAGTGCAGGTGTACCTAACAACGTGTCCTGCAAGCGTAATGAGACACCACTTTTTCATTCAACATTCCTCCAGGGTGTTTTTTTTAAAAATAGCAAACATTTGTGTATTTAAATGGCATAACTAAAAAAAGCTATCAATTATAATCTGGAGCGCCACGCACGGAGGGTCTGACAGGGTTTTCATATGGATTATAAAATCCCCTATTATAATCAGCAACAAACTCTGAAAATTCACTGATAAAGTCCGAATAGGGCCCGAAGGGCCATAGATAACAGTCAGACATAGAAGTAGCGGTGCGACTGACCTCATAGTAAGCATCTCAAATTATTTATATTTATTACTTAAGTTAGGGCTAAAGTTAAAGTTTTCATTGGATATTAGTGCGACCCCTCCACCCGTTTCAGGGGGACGAGCAATATGTGCACTCGTATAGTTGGGAGGAGATGCTTCGTTAAGCGGGAAAAATTCATCTGGTTTTAGCCAAGTTTCACTGAGACCTATTACGTTAAGATTGTTGTTTCTAATGACCTCATTAACTAATAATGTTTTGGGAGACATCTTGATGTTTAGGACGAATGTAATGGTGCAATGTTTTGAGTCCGTTGAGAAATGTGACAAATGCGGAATTCAGTAAAATTGTCCATCCATTTTGAATGGGAAAGAAATTGAATTAGCCAAATGTTTCGAAAGGGCAATTGTTTGACTCAGATGAAAAATGTGGGAGAAGAAGGCGGACAAAAAAGAAGAGCAATATTTCAAGTATTTCATTCATTTTCATTTCTTTTGTTTAGCAAAGTAAAAAAAGTCTCTATTGCGAGAGTAACCTGGCCCAGAGGGCAAGAAAAATAGGTTCCATAAATCTGATAACAACAAAAAAACAAGAGCAGTTAAAAGAACAAATTACTTACAACATAAACATAACAAGCAATAGGTAAAATGTAATCTTTGAATAAAACCAATTTAAAAACAAGTACAGTACCCAATAAAAAAAGACTTCTTGATCTTTTAAAATGGCGTGAAATTCCCTCAAAGTGATGAGTTCAGGTAGCCTCAGATCCTTTTGTAATTCATCCCATGACCATGGGGCAGCAAATGTGAATACTTTTTTTTTACCGAGACTTGTGTTGGCTCCAGGAAGCCAACACGCCAAGGATGTCCCGTGAACTTAAACTGTAGCGACTGGAGTCTCTACGCATAAAAAAAACCTAAATAAGGGGGAACCAGACCAAGAATTGATTTATATATAAAAGCCATCCATCGAGAAAATCTGCGGACTGACAAAGATGGACAGTTTGCTTTGCATACAAACTTGCCACAACCAGTATTAAAACGCAAGTCACAGTGATAAACAGTATCAAGTTGTTCCCAATAATAATAAAAACAAGTGGTCAGAATCAAGCATTTCCTAACTTGCAGGGAAATACAGGACTTGCTTCTCAGGGAAAAAAAAGAGTTTTTTCTTTGTGTGATTTAAAAGACAAGTTCTCAACACACAACTTATTCACACATTCCGCACTCTTTTGTCTATCCAAGTTGTGACTCGCACACACCGAAGCTCTCATTCCCAACAACTACATACATGTGGCCGCAGGTGATGGATTCCAGCGAGAAGGCCGCACCCATCTCACATTTCTCTCCTATAGACTATCACACACACACACACACACACACACACACACACACACACACACACACACACACACACACACACACACACACACACACACACACACACACACACACACACACACACACACACATACACACACACACACACACACACACACACACACACATACACACACACACACACACACACTTGTATTTATTACCTTATTGAGACCTCTGAAAAACACTTACCTCTTTAGGATCACCCTTTCTAGATATATAAAGAAGTGTATTTACAACATTAATAATACATACATACTATGCAAATATAAAAAGAAAAAGGTCACAATTTCACAAGAAAAACTTAGAATTTTGGCAGTATTATAATAAAAGTCGTAATTTTACTCAACGCAAGTCAAAATTTTACTAGAAAAACTGAACATGTGTGCAATATGATAAAAGTTGGAATTCTACTCAATAACAGTCGCAATTTTACAAGAAAAGCTTAGAATTTAGCCAATTTTATGAAAAGAGTCGTAATTTTACTCAACAAAAGTCACAATTTTATAAAAAAACTTTAAAAATGTTGGCAATATTACAATAATAATTATCAGAATTTTACTTGGCAAAATAATGACAAAAGTAATCATTTTACTCCAAAAAATTTCACAATTTTACAAGAAAGGCTTAGAATTTTGCCAACTTTATGAAAAAGAGTCGTAATTTTACTCGACAAAAGTCACAATTTCATAAGAAAACTTTAAAAATGTTGGCAATATTACAATAATAATAATCAGAATTTTACTTGGCAAAATGATGACAAAAGTAATTATTTCACTCAAAAAAATGTCACTATTTTACAAGAACAACAAAAAAAAAAATGGCAATATTGTGATAAGTCAGAATTTTATATGATAAATTTTGCATTAAAATGTAATAATTTTACAATAAAAAAAGTAATAATTTTACGAGAAAATATTGCAATATTACAGAAACCGAAAGAATATGAGAAATTGTTGCCAATTTTATAAGAAAAAAGTCGACACACTGTGAGAAAAACACTGCTTTTAGTAAATGTATTTTCTTTTTGAATTTTTTGTTTGTAATTGGTTTTTAATCTTCATTATTTACTTCAATTTATTACGGTATGTCTCTATATACATATTCATTTTACTTTCTTTAATAATTTTGGCCAAAGGGGACTCATTTCAATTTTCTACACACACTTGTTATTTCATATTTTGGTCAAAGGGGGAACACTTCAAATTTTTACGCACACTTGTTATTTCATACGTTGACCAGTGGGGGAGCACTTTTAAAACGGACACACAGTCAATTTGAAAAATCCTTCCTCTTTGGGACCACCCTAATTTTGATAGATTTCACCACCAGGGGTGCAAATGAGATCTCTATTTGTTGTTTTTTGTAACGTGCTTAAGGCCGATGACAAACGAGTCACGGACCACAGCTGTAGAAGCTAACTGTTAATGGCCACCATTATCTTAGTAGCGTAGTGTATTTGTTCATCCTATGGTCACATATGGGACGCGGGTTGTCTTACATCAGTACAGGAAGTCGTAAAATCAGCTGGCGGGTTTTTCCGGGGATGAATAGAGAAGTCCTTCTTTAGCTGCCGTCTTGTTTTATCATATATTGCTGCCTTTGCACCTGTCAATGTTCACTTTTGTATGCACATTAAATCAACAAAAAATCCTGACTTTGGAGCAATGTTCACGGACTCTAGTATTTGGCTCTCTATTAGATGCAATGGTTTTCCAGTATTGGGACCATAATTTCGGTCCTATCTTGTTCACCGGTCCTCATATGGAAGCTACTTTTCCTTGTTGATGTCTCAAAAGGGTAGAAATACAAGAACGCACACACACAGAGAGTATATACTGTACAGAGAATGCCAATTAAACATGTTTTGCTGTGAGATGTGTTTGAGTGTTTACGTGCGACGACGCGACGGCAGCTGTTTTCTAAATATGGGGCGGCAGCAACCCTTCATCTTCTCCTTCATCTTCAACACTTCAAGTCAACAGATGGTCACAAATGACTGTAAGACAAATCTAAGCAACAACAAAAAAACTCATTTGCATGAGGCACACTTTGCTAAGATGCCACAGTCAGGAAGTTTTTTGTGTTGGCTTGTTTATTTTTCAACAAAAGAAAAAACTGTTAACCAAAAAAGTCTGACTTGTTTGAGTATGAGGGCCAATCTAAAAACAAAAATTGCTAAAAATAAGTCAATTTAAGAGGAAAATTCATAATATTTTAAGAAAAACAGTAGGGATTTTATAAGAATAAAAGTCATAATTTTACCAAAAGTTTGTTAAAATGTGACAATAAAGTAATATCATTCCATTGATATAGTCGTAGTTTTACTTAAGAAAAAATACATTATTTTCAGAAAACAGAGTGAGAAAGAAGTTGTAATATTTTGAGAGTGAAGTAATGTTATTACAAGGATAAAGTTGTAATTTGTAAAGAAAAATACATACAATTCGGGGAAGTCGTGATTTCATGAGGAAAACATGGCCCAGAATTTTTATGAATAAAAAAATGTCAATAATTTGAAAATAAAGTAATATTATAAGATGGATAAAGTTGCAATTTTACCAAAAAAATAATAATAATCAAAGAATAAAGTTGGAATTTCATGAGAAAAATAGTAGGTTTATAAGAAATAAAATGTCAATATTTTAAGTATAAAGTAATACATTTACAAGACTATGATCATAGTTTTTACTTGACAAAAAAATACATGATATATTGAAAATAAAGTGAGGAAAATATGTGCAATATTTTGAGAATAAAGAAATATTATTACATAAACAAAGTGGTAGTTGTACATGAGAAGAAAACAAATAAAAATAAATAATGTAATGATATTACAAAAATATATATAACATATCGAGGACAATAAAGTGCTCAGTCATTCACAAACAAAAACTTTGTGAACAAATGCGTGAGCAAATTGTCCAACAGTTTAAGAACAACATTTCTCAACGAGCTATTGCAAAGAATTTAGGGATTTCACCATCTACGGTCCCTAATATCATCAAAAGGTTCAGAGAATCTGGAGAAATAACTGCACGTAAGCGGCAATGCCCGTGACCTGCGATCCCTCAGACGGCACTGCATCAAAAACCGACATCAGTGTGTAAAGGATATCACCACATGGGCTCAGGATCACTTCAGAAAACCACTGTCAGTAACTACAGTTGGTCGCTAAATATGTAAGTGCAAGTTAAAACTCTACTATGCAAAGCGAAAAACATTTATCAACAACACCCAGAAACGCCGCCGACTTCGCTGGGCCCGAGCTCATCTAAGGTGGACTGATGCAAAGTGGAAAAAGTGTTCTGTGGTCTGACGAGTCCACATTTCAAATAGTTTTTGGAAAGTGTGGATGTCGTGTCCTCCGGAACAAAGACGAAAAGAACCATCCGGATTGTTATAGGCACAAAGTTGAAAAGCCGGCATCTGTGATGGTATGGGGGTGTATTAGTGCCCAAGGCATGGGTAACTTACACATCTGTGAAGGCACCATTGAAAGGTACATACAGGTTTTGGAGCGACATATGTTGCCATCCAAGCAACGTTATCATGGACGCCCCTGCTTATTTCATAACATATCAAGGACAATAAAGTAATAAGTTCATGAGGGGGAAAAAGTTGCCGCTTTACGAGAAACAAGTCAGGAGCAAAAAAAAAAGGCAGTTTTATAGAAATGTAGTCTTTATATTTTCACAATAAAGCCTTAGTATTTACTTAAAAAAATATACTACATAAAATATGGAGTATAAAGTGAGGAATAGAGAATAAAGTCATATTATTGCATAAATAAAGTTGTTGTTTTATCTGAGAAAAAATACATAATATTTAAAGAATAAATTAAGAAAATAGCTGCAATATTTTGAGAATAAAGTAATATTATTACATGGATAAAGTAAAAGTTTTACTTGGGAAAAATACATCATATGTACAGAATAAAGTGAGAAAAAATATGCAATATCCAAAGAATAAAGTGGGAGAAAAGTTCCGATATTTTGATAACAAAGGAATTAATTACATAGATAAAGTCGTAGTTTTATTTGGGATCATACATAATATTTATTGAATAAAGTGAGAAAAAAGTTGCAATATTTAAAGAATAAAGTGGCAACAAATGAATATGATTACATGCATATAGTCGTAGTTTTACTTGACAAAAATACACAATATTTTGAGCGTAAAGTGAAAAAAGCGGCGATATTTTGAGAATAAGTAGTATTATTAAATGGATGAAGCTGTCATTTTATCAAAAAAAATATTTGCTAGTAAATTAATAATTTCATAAGGAAAAACGTTTTTTTGGGGAAAAAATATGCAATATTTATGTAATAAAGTAATATTATAAAAACGAAAAAAAGGTGTTATTTTACCATAAAAAAATGCACAATATTCAGAGAATAAAGTCATAATTTTATAAGAAAAAAGGCACCGTTTCATGAGAAAAAAGCTGTATTTTGAGAGTAAAGTAGAATAAAAAAATCATATTCATAGAAAAGACAATTTTATGAAAATATAATGAGATGTAAAGTTAGCTACATGTTTCATTTGTTGTATTACATTTACACCTGGTCATTATTGCTCTTATGTGACATGTAAATTATATTATTTTTTAATGAAAACTATTACACATTTTTTTTACTTTAAGTATAGGTATTATTACTTGGGTAAGGTGATTAAATAATGCTGCAATTGAAAATAAATGGACGCACATAAGTTCAAAGCAGACAGTTTCTCATATTAACGGCATTTTCAGCATGATAATTAGTTTGTTTTTCCATGTTTTATATTTCAAGTTTACAATTGACAAATATAAAATGATCTAGTTAACATAATCAAATACATATACAGCAATAATGACCAAAGCAGCGGCAAAACTCTAATGACACCTAGTGGACAGGTGTGGTATAGCACCCACATCTCCTTTTGGTGTTTCCACAACATTTTAGCAAAATAGAGAATCCTTTAATAATAATGATGATGATGATAATAACAATAATAATAATAATAATAATAATAATGATGATGAAAATAACCACAAAAAAAAAATTGCCCAGGTGAAGAAATAAGCACGCTAATAATTTCAATGTTTCATTTTTCGACTTTCCAAATAGTCTGACTGCACATATTTGGTTATTTTTGTCATATTTGTTATAACTCGAAAGTTAGGTGTTTCGCTTGCGCGTTGCAGGTGTATACCTGCAAAATGAGCAAAGAAAGCTAGCATGCTGATGTTAGCATGCGCGAAATAACGAAATACTTGACTTTGAGGTGCGTAGAAAAAAATGCTGAAAAGCTAGCATGCTAACTGTTAGCCTGCTAGCATGCTAAGCTAACAGTAACCATGCATCAAGTAACAAAATATTTGACTTTGGAGGTTAGCACCTGCAAAATTGGGTGAAAAGCTAGCATGCTAACTGTTAGCCTGCTAACATGCTAAGCTAACAGTAAACATGCATCAAGAAACAACCT
Source organism: Entelurus aequoreus (assembly GCF_033978785.1). NCBI lineage: Eukaryota > Metazoa > Chordata > Actinopteri > Syngnathiformes > Syngnathidae > Entelurus > Entelurus aequoreus. Next base: position 13,953,286 of record NC_084736.1, on the reverse strand, counting down.
ATTTGACTCTGGAGGTGTGTACCTGCAAAATTGGGTGAAAAGATAGCATGCTGCTATGTTAGCATGTAAGCAAATGACTTAACATCAGCAAGGCATGGTTTGAATCGGTTGAGAAATCTGGGAAAATGTAAGCGTTTGAAAAATCGCTCAATCACTTTAAATTGGAAAAATATTTTATATTATAAAAATATTATCGAAATGTTGTGTCATAAATGAGCGGCACATTCACTGCATGTTAGCGGCAATGCCCGTGACATTCGACCCCTCAGGCGGCAAAAAACTGACATCAGTGTGTAAAGGATATCACCACATGGGCTCAGGAACACTTCAAAAAACCACTGTCAGTAACTACAGTTCCTCGCTACATATGTAAGTGCAAGTTAAAACTCTTCTATGCGAAGCGAAATCCATTTATCAACAACACCCGTAAACGCCGCCGGCTTCGCTGGGCCCGAGCTCATCTAAGATGGACTGATGCAAAGTGTAAAAGTGTTCTGTGGTCTGATGAGTCCACATTTCAAATTGTTTTTGGAAACTGTGGACTTGGTGTCCTCCGGACCAAAGAGGAAAAGAACCATCCGGACTGTTAGTTAGAAGTTCAAAAGCCAGCATCTGTGACGGCATTGGTAATTTACACTTCTGTGAAGGCATCATTAATGCTGAAAGGTACATACAGGTTTTGGAGCAACATATGTAGCCATCCAAGCAACGTCTTTTTCATGGACGCCCCTGCTTATTTCAGCAAGACAATGCCAAGTTGAGCAAATCATTATCATATCTAATTATTATTAAGACATGTTTTGCAATTTATGGTGCATGTATTTTTTAATTTAAAATTGCAAATGTTTTAAATCTACATATTTTTTCTTAAATGTACCTTTTATTATAAATGTATTTTAATGATTTTTTTCAACATTTATTTAGCGGTTTTTTTCAAGTTATTAGTTTTCATGATGCATTTTAACGCGGCGCTTCTCTTTGCAGCCGCAGCGTGACCATGCAGTCACCAGCAGACTTATTAAAAGCATTTTCCTCCATTTTAAAGAGCTGCATTTGACAACAAGCCGTGCAAACGTCACCCAGCAGCACCGTCATCGTTACCAACATGGCTAACTCACACGTCGCTTTGTCAGGCGGACACGACCGCCGTAGGCTTGTAGATTTTCATGTTTTTAATTTTGGATTCAAATCTCCAGTGGCCTGTTAACTGGCTCGGGACAGGAGGACCCGCCTCCCTGAAGGACCTGCAAGCGGCCCAGCTGCATGCCAAAATACTTCAGTTGCTCAATTTAATGTCATCAAAACAAAATGTTTATTATTTTGATTGTAGATGAAACATTGTTATTGGTAATGAGTCAAAAAGTCAACTTGTAAGGTCACTTGATAAATAATAAAAGTACCACTACAGTACATGAAAAAAGGGAAAACATCATATTAGTGTAAAAGAATGAAGTCATAATTTTACATTTTTAAAAAATTTTATTTAATTGTTATTATTTATAAATGTTTTTAATTTTGTTATTTTTTATGCCGAAAATAAAAAGTCGTTTTTTTAAGAATAAATAACTTTTATGATAAAAAAATAAGAATAAAAACCATTTTATGAGAAAAAGGTTTTAATTCAACATAAAAGTTATATATATACTGTATATATAAGTTGTATCATATTATTATGAAAAAGTAAAATTGTATTAAAAAAAAGTAATGTATTAGTTTTCAAATTTAATTTTTTTTTGTATTATTAAAAAAACAATCATAGTTTAAGTAAAGTAGTAATATTATCAGGAAAAAAAAAATAATGGGGAAAAATATGTAACCTTATGAAAAATTAATTCTGATAAATTAATGTTATTTTTTATGAGGATAAAAAGCAGTTTTTTAAAGAATAAATAACTTTTATGATAAAAGAATAAGAATAAAAATAATTGTATAAGAAAAAGGTTTTATTATTCAAAGCCAAAAATAGCAATACAATGAACAAAGTTATGTTACATTTTTTTTGGGTGATTTTTTGGAGAAAAATGAAGTGATATTATCAGAAAAAAAATATTTATAAATTAAATTAAATGAGAATAACGTCTAATTTACGAGAAACATTTTTTATATTATTATACCAAGAGAAAGTGTTTTTAAAATTTTTTTTTCTTCTAATTCATACATTACAAAAAAAAATGCCATCCATCCATTTTCTACCGCTTATTCCCTTCGGGGTCGCGGAAAAAGTGGTAATTTTATGAGGAAAACAGTAGTAATTTTTATACAATAAAGTATAAAAAGCTGTAAGTGAAATTTAGGCTAAATGAATGAGATTTAAGTCATATCATCACTTTTATGAGGAAAAAGTCATTAAAAAAATTAAGTAATTTTAAGAAAAAGTTGTAATTTTTTGAAAATAAATCCTGATGATTGAGAATTAAATGATAATATTATAAGAATTTAATTGTATTATTCCCAAATAGAAGTAGGACTTTTAGGAGAAAAAAAGTTGTCATATCATGAGAGACAAAATGAAATTAAAATCCCAATTTTACAATTTTTTTTTTCTAATCTCATGATTTTTTTTCCTATTTCAAGAGAATCAGTTGTAAAAAGCTGAATATAAAAATAAAAATGCTTCACTGTGAGAAAAAAGTCATAATTGAGTCATATTTTTAGAATTTTTTCAAAACAGTATGACAAAATAGTTCATGAAGGTATGAGACTGAAAATCCACATTTAAAAAAATAAAAACCCGTTTTATTATGATGAGGAAAACAACCGATAATTTTAAGAGAAAAATATGTAATAGTTAAAACATTTTTTTTGAATATAATCTAAATTTCACATGAAAAAAACTTTCTTTGCATTCTCCAAGTCTCCTAATTTTACGAGAAACACATTAATTGTTACCAGAAAAAAATGTAAGTAATAATATTACAAGGTAAGATATGTGCTGACACTACTATGACGGGGAAGGAGATTTTTTACAACAAAGTTCTAAAGCTTAGTGATATATCAGATACATCAGAGAGGTTCATATGTTGTCAATATTCAGTGTTTTATCATTCATAGATATTATTGTAAATCCCACATTCTTTTTTTTCATGTACATTCTGGGTGTCTCATTCAGTAAGAAAATGTAAAATTCCATTCCGTTTTTAAGGCGGTCTGTCATAATGCTTTTAGCATTCAATCAGATATTTGTCAAGACGAGGGGTTTTTCGCAGCTTACTGCGAGGATTGTTCTCCCGGGATGCAATCGGACTATACTGGACAAGGCTTGAAGGTAGGAACATTATTTAATTATTCAAACTCAAAGTACTACAAAAAGCGCCCAAGGCGAAGGCACAGCTTAACACAGGAAACAAAAGCTAAGACTTAGCATAAACTATGGACATGAAACATGAAACTAAAAACATGAAAAAACTCACTAAACTGTGCATCGAAACAAATAGCAAGAACTATGGACATGAAACAAAAAGACTTACTGGACACGGCATAAATCGCACAGCATGAACTATGGCAAGAAAAGTCAAAACAGAGCAATGTCGCCAGGACGACTAACTGGCAAAACAGGCTTAAATAATAGTCTCTGATTAGAGCAGGTGCGTGATCCGAACACATGAGACAGGTGAAACTAATCAGTCGCCATGGAAACTAAAACAAACAAGGGAGCGCAAACAGGAACTATGGAGTCTTAAACAGGAAATAACAAAAAACATTATCCAGACCACAGATCATGACAACATTATTGTGAGGTTTTGTATTAGTGTCCCTAAAAATACAAACCCCGTTTCCATATGAGTTGGGGAATTGTGTTAGATGTAAATATAAACGGAATACAATGATTTGCAAATCATTTTCAACCCATATTCTGTTGATAATGCTTCAAAGACAACATATTTGATGTTCGAACTGATAAACATTTTTTTGTGTGCAAATAATCATTAACTTTAGAATTTGATGCCAGCAACACGTGACAAAGTAGTTGGGAAAGGTGGCAATAAATACTGATAAAGTTGAGGAATGCTCATCAAACACTTATTTGGAACATCCCACAGGTGAACAGGCAAATTGGGAACAGGTGGGTGCCATGATTGGGTATAAAATTAGATTCCATGAAATGCTCAGTCATTCACAAACAAGGGTGGAACGAGGGTCACCACTTTGTCAACAAATGCGTGAGCAAATTGTTGAACAGTTTAAGAAAAACCTTTCTCAACCAGCTATTGCAATTAATTTAGGGATTTCACCATCTACGGTCTGTAATGTCATCAAAGGGTTCAGAGAATCTGGAGAAATCACTGCACGTAAGCAGCTAAGCCCGGGACCTTCGATCCCTCAGGCTGTAATGCATCAACAAGTGACATCAGTGTGTAAAGGATATCACTACATGGGCTCAGGAACACTTCAGAAACCCACTGTCAGTAACTACAGTTGGTCGCTACATCTGTATGTGGAAGTTAAAACTCTCCTTTACAAGGCGAAAACCGTTGATCAACAACACCCAGAAACGCCGTTGGCTTCGCTGGGCCTGAGCTCAGCTAAGATGGACTGATACAAAGTGGAAAAGTGTTCTGTGGTCTGACGAGTCCACATTTCAAATTGTTTTTGGAAACTGTGGACGTCGTGTCCACCGGACCAAAGAGGAAAAGAACCATCCGGATTGTTATAGGCGCAAAGTTGAAAAGCCAGCATCTGTGATGGTATGGGGGTGTATTAGTGCCCAAGACATGGGTAATTTACACACCTGTGAAGGCGCCATTAATGCTGAAAGGTACATACAGGTTTTGGAGCAACATACACTACCGTTCAAAAGTTTGGGGTCACATTGAAATGTCCTTATTTTTGAAGGAAAAGCACTGTACTTTTCAATGAAGATAACTTTAAACTAGTCTTAACTTTAAAGAAATACACTCTATACATTGCTAATGTGGTAAATGACTATTCTAGCTGCAAATGTCTGGTTTTTGGTGCAATATCTACATAGGTGTATAGAGGCCCATTTCCAGCAACTATCACTCCAGTGTTCTAATGGTACAATGTGTTTGCTCATTGGCTCAGAAGGCTAATTGATGATTAGAAAACCCTTGCGCAATCATGTTCACACATCTGAAAACAGTTTAGCTCGTTACAGAAGCTACAAAACTGACCTTCCTTTGAGCAGATTGAGTTTCTGGAGCATCACATTTGTGGGGTCAATTAAACGCTCAAAATGGCCAGAAAAAGAGAACTTTCATCTGAAACTCGACAGTCTATTCTTGTTCTTAGAAATGAAGGCTATTCCACAAAATTGTTTGGGTGACCCCAAACTTTTGAACGGTAGTGTATGTTGCCATCCAAGCAATGTTACCATGGACGCCCCTGCTTATTTCAGCAAGACAATGCCAAGCTACGTGTTACATCAACGTGGCTTCATAGTAAAAGAGTGCGGGTACTAGACTGGCCTGCCTGTAGTCCAGACCTGTCTCCTATTGAAAATGTGTGGCGCATTATGAAGCCTAAAATACCACAATGGAGACCCCCGGACTGTTGAACAACTTAAGCTGTACATCAAGCAAGAATGGGAAAGAATTCCACCTGAGAAGCTTAAAAAATGTGTCTCCTCAGTTCCCAAACGTTTACGGAGTGTTGTTAAAAGGAAAGGCCATGTAACACAGTGGTGAACATGCCCTTTCCCAACTACTTTGGCACGTGTTGCAGCCATGAAATTCTAAGTTAATTATTCTTTGCAAAAAAAAAAAAAAAGTTTATGAGTTTGAACATCAAATATGTTGTCTTTGTAGTGCATTCAATTGAATATGGGTTGAAAAGGATTTGCAAATCATTGTATTCTGTTTATATTTACATCTAACACAATTTCTCAACTCATATGGAAACAGGGTTTGTAGATATCCCGGCCCCCAGACACATTTTTTCCTCTAACTTTGGCCCCCCGTGGCAAAACAATTGCCCAGGCCTGATGTACATGGAAATAAAATGTGCAAATGAATTTGAGAACAACCATCATTATGTGGACTTAGAGTCAACATTTCCTGGGAACAATCCAAGCCTCCAATCAGTGCGTGGTCGTCACCCGTATCATACCATATCTCATAACTCACCACGCATGAGCGCGATGAATCCCTGCGGTCATGCCAGTGCTTTTCAAAGGCAAACGCTCCCGAACGCTCCGCCAGCGAGACGAGGCGGCGTTGCTTTTTTTTTTTTTTTTTTTTTTTTAATGCTAAATTCCCGGTGATTAATTTGGAACGTATCCGGGCTGATGGTGCTCCAGAGACAAGCAAGCTTATTGATTGATTGCTACGGGTGGGGTGCCGAGGTTCTGCACATTTATGTTGTGATGAATCGGCTGTCAGGGCGGCCAATATGGCCTTGAAAATGAAGCTTTAAGCCATGAAGCTCCGAGTGTAAATATTACAGCCATTAAGGGCGGGGGGGGGATTATGTTTAGGGTAAAGAGGACAAACGTGTGTAATATCCCATGAAAGTGCAGGAAGACACGGCGCTTTAATCGGCATGCAAGTCCTTGACATTAATCAGCGTGTGTTGAAGTGTGTGTTTATGGTGAGTTGTGAGGGCGCCAACGACTCAACAAGGAAGAAGGGCTTGGATGGGCGGGCGGTGGGGCCTTAAGTTGACAGAGCATGCCGGCGCATCCGCCCGCTCAAATTAGCGGCAGATAACACCGCACACGCTACAAGGAGGTGAGAGCAGGAATAAAACCGAAAAAAGATCACTTGTCGGGATTAAAACAGTCGAATTGACACTGAGCAACACAGTGGTGTCTCCACATGGGAACCAAAAGTTAAAGTTAAAGTACCACTGATAGTCACACACACACACACTAAATGTGGTAAAATCACCCTCTGCATTTGACCCATCCCCTTGTTCCACCCCCTGGGAGGAGAGGGGAGCAGTGAGCAGCGGCGGTGGCCACGCTCGGGAATCACTTTGGTGATTTAACCCCCAATTCCAACCCCTTGATGCTGAGTGCCAACCAGGGAGGTAATGAGTTCCATTTTTATAGTCTTTGGTATGACTCGGCCGAGGTTTGAACTCACGACCGACCGATCTGATTCAACACCCACCTGCTCAGTGGCCTTGTGGTTAGAGTGTTCGCCCTGAGACCGGTAGGTCGTGAGTTCAAACCCCGGCCGAGTCATACCAAAGAGTATAAAATTACCTCCCCCCCAGCATCAAGGGATGGAATTGGGGGTTAAATCACCAATATGAATTCCAAAAGTGGCCACCGCTGCTGCTCACTGCTCCCCTCACCTCCCAGGGGGTGGAACAAGGGGATGGGTCAAATGCAGAGGGTAATTTTGACTATCAGTGGTACTTTAACTTTAATTCCAACTCTTGATGCTGAGTGCCAAGCAGGGAGGTAATGGGTTCCATTTTTATAGTCTTTGGTATGACTCGGCCGGGGTTTGAACTCACGACCGACCGATCTGATTCAACACCCACCTGCTCAGTGGCCTTGTGGTTAAAGTGTCCGCCCTGAGACCGGTAGGTCGTGAGTTCAAACCCCGGCCGAGTCATACCAAAGACTATAAAATGATCTCCCCCCCAGCATCAAGGGTTGGAATTGGGGGTTAAATCACCAATATGAATTCCGAAAGCGGCCACCGCTGCTGCTCACTGCTCCCCTCACCTCCCAGGGGGTGGAACAAGGGGATGGGTCAAATGCAGAGGGTAATTTTGACTATCAGTGGTACTTTAACTTTAACTTTAACTCTAATTCCAACCCTTTATGCTGAGTGCCAAGCAGGGAGGTAATGGGTCCCAGTTTTATAGTCTTTGGTATGACTCGGCCGGGGTTTGGACTCACGACCTACCGATCTCAGGGCGGACACTCTAACCACAAGACCACTGAGCAGGTGGCCTTGCAAAACAAGGGAAACACAACTTTAAACGTCGAGGTAAAACAAGCCAAATTTCTTAGCTACTCAGCAATTAGGGAAACATCGCTCCTCCTTTTCCTTTTCCTCCCTTCTTCCATCCATCCATATTTTCTCCATCTGTGGGATTTCCCAAAATAAGACTTTTTGAAGCCAGGAATTAGCGATGCAAATATATGCCCGAGAGTTACTGGTTTTCATCTTAACTCTTAACGAACATGAGGCACTCATCTAGGGCGGACGCTCCCCTTCCCTCTCCCTTATCTCTACTGCTTGCTTCTTTGTCTTGTCTTAACTTTCTTGTTGCCTCTGTTCATTATTTTTGTTGGTGGTGCGATGGGTGATGAGCCAAGAAGACGTCAACGAGGAATCGTCGAACAAAACATTTGTTTCAGTGAGCCTCAGACTGGAACTGCAGATTCCAGGAGATAGAGTATGGGCCTGATCACTCCTCTCCTGTCTTCTCTGACCACTGTCCTTAAATACCTTTTTCACAAAGACAGTTACTCTTTGTTGTTCTAGCCTTGGGGCCGGTCAGTCAACCTATTTTCTGTGATCCTATCCTCTACTCCTGCTGGTGAGTGCTTCCTACTAGATGTTGCTAATGTCTTTACACTTCCTCCTAAAATCCTAACCTGCATTCGTGTGGGATTCCAATATCCTGGGGGCAATAGCCACCACTCTCTGGGGAGCTTGTGATGGACATGTGTACTTTAGAAGCTATCTAAGGGCATATTTCTGTAGTAGAATAATCCTCTAGAGCAGGGGTCTCAAACTCGCGGCCCGCGGGCCAAATGCGGCCCGCCGGACGCTAGTTTGAGGCCCCCGCCTTGATATGAAAGTTTAATGTTAGTGCGGCCCGCGCGAGTTTGACATGGATGCTGTATGGTATCATGTACCCAGAAATGACAGCTTAAAGCTGTGTGCACACCGGACACAATTGACACGATTTTGTCCCGCCCATACGCGAGCGAGCCCGCCTGTTTTGCTTTTTCTCTCATCATCCATGACTGAGATCACCACCATCACTGCGCTGTACTGCTCTGAAAGTCCGAAGCTCCGCTGTCATTTCTGGGTACATGATACCCTCTGGAGGCGTCACATTCTCCCTAGTTCTCCCTATAAACGTGCATTTTTTTCACACTGACAGGCTCAGATAGTTACAATAAGTGTCCGACAACATACTAGAAAGGAGAAATGAACGTATGTCTACCTTTAGCTTGAGATCGCTGTTTGTTGTTGTTCTGCTGCTGTGTGGACTAAAGGGGTGTTCACAGCAAAAGCGACAAAAATAATCGCAAAATACTCAAAAATACTCCCATGGTCAGTAAACGGCCGCCGGTAAACTGTGGGTTTTTCCCCCAGTTCTCTCCTTCAGTGCTGCTGCTCTGAGCCGGCTGCCTGCCAGCTAGCAGTGGTTCAGTCCTCCGGTCCAGTCCCGCGAAAAAAATAAACAACCTCCGGTCTGCATTGACTTTGTATGTAATCTCGTCGGTTTTCCCCCGGTTCTCTCCCTCCGAAACTCCCGGTCAGGTAAACCGCCAGCGAACTCCGGTCCAGTCCCATTCCCCCGGTCAGGGGAAGTTCACAGGGGATTCACCGGCTCTCTCCTCCCGGTCAGTAAACAGGGGATTCACCGGCTCTCTCCCTCCAGAGCCGGCTGCGAAACATAAACTCTCCTGGTCGTTAAACGGTTGTCGGTAAACTCTGTCTTCCATAAACTGCAGCGGGCACAGCAGCCTGCAGGACACCGCACAGGACCTGTGTGCAGTAACGTTATGAGACTCTCCACACTGATTGGCTCTCGCAACAAACAGCGATCTCAAGCTAAAGGTAGACATACGTTCATTTCTCCTTTCTAGTATGTTGTCGGACACTTATTGTAACTATCTGAGCCTGTCAGTGTGAAAAAAATGCACGTTTATAGGGAGAACTTATAATATAAATATTAAACGGCCACCACAAACACTTTGTGTTTCCATGGTTTCTGACGTTCAACCAATCACTAACTGTGCCGTGCTCGACGTCATATGCAGGCGCAGGACCCTGAGCCAATCTGGTACCAGCGGAAATTACGTTCTTTGTACGTCAGCTAAACACTAAAACTTAAACTTCAACACAACAGCGATACCTAGTGAAATTATATATTACACAGCCCCAAACATGTCTTTCTCAAAGCCTGCAGTGAAGAGAAAGGTTGGTGATGAGCACAGACAATTTCAGGAAAAGTGGGAAATTCAGTATTTCTTTGTGGAGCACAGGGGCACTCCGACGTGTCTTATTTGCACAGAGAAAGTTGCGGTGCATAAGGAATACAATTTGAAACGTCATTACACAACTAGACATGCTGAGGACTATGCAAAATACCAGGGAGATGAGAGAGCCAACCGAGTTGCCAATCTTAAAACATGTCTACTGAAGCAACAAGATTTTTTTAAGAAAGTAACCAAAGAGAATAACGCAGCAGTCGAAGCTAGCTATGTGGTTAGTGAGATGATTGCTAAAGCAGGAAAGCCATTTACAGAAGGTGAATTTGTCAAAAAGTGCCTGTTACAGGCTGCAAGTATTGTCTGTCCAGAAAAGAAAGGTCAGTTCAGCAACATCAGCCTTTCTGCCAACACCGTGGCAGAGCGCATTTGTGACATGTCAAGTGACATTTATGATCAACTGTGTGAGAAAGCAAAATGTTTCAGTGTATACTCAGTCGCTCTTGATGAGACCACAGACATCACTGACACTGCCCAGCTCGCAATATATGTCCGTGGTGTTGATGACAATTTTGAAGTGACAGAGGAGTTGCTCACAGTAATGCCAATGCATGGCCAGACCACCGCTCAGGAGATATTTCACCAGCTGTGTGATGCCATTGAGAATGCCGGTTTTTCATGGAAGAGATTTGTTGGGATAACAACTGATGGAGCGCCATCAATGACAGGGAGGAAAAATGGACTGGTGGCACTTGTTCAAAAAAAACTGGAAGAGGAGGGTGTGGAGGAAGCCATAGCTCTGCACTGCATTATCCATCAGCAGGCCCTTTGCAGCAAATGCCTGAAATTTGACAACGTGATGTCTGTTGTTGTGCAATGCATCAACCACATCAGATCCAGGGGCTTAAAACACAGAAGGTTCCGTGCTTTTTTAGAAGAAATGGAGTCAGAATATGGGGACGTGCTTTACTTCACCGAGGTACGTTGGCTCAGCAGGGGAAACATGTTGAAGAGATTTTTTGAGTTGAGAGCAGAAGTGAAAGTCTTCATGGAGAAGAATGGGGTGGCTGTTCCTGTGTTAAGTGATCCTATATGGCTCATGGACTTAGCTTTTCTTGTTGATGTCACGCATGAGCTTAATGTACTGAACAAGAGGTTACAAGGCCAGGGGCAACTTGTCAGTGCTGCCTATGACAATGTGAGAGCATTCTCCACAAAACTTATGCTATGGAAAGTTCAGCTATCTCAGACAAACCTTTGCCATTTCCCAGCATGCAAGGCACTTGTGGATGCAGGCACACCATTCAGTGGTGAGAAGTATGCTGATGCCATTTTGAAGCTACAGGAGGAATTTGACCACAGATTTGCAGACTTCAAGACGCACAGAGCCACATTTCAAATTTTTGCGGACCCCTTCTCCTTTGATGTGCAAGATGCCCCTCCTGTGCTTCAAATGGAGCTCATTGACCTGCAGTGCAACTCTGAACTCAAAGCCAAGTTCAGGGAGGTGAGTGGAAGAGCAGACAAGCTTGGGCAATTTTTGAGAGAATTGACTCCCAGCTTCCCTGAGCTTTCCAGAATGTTCAAGCGGACCATGTGCCTTTTTGGGAGCACGTACTTGTGTGAAAAGCTCTTCTCCACCTTGAACTTCAATAAGTCCAAGTACAGGACCAGACTTACTGATGAGCATCTTCAAAGTCTACTGAGGGTCTCAATTGCTTCCTCCCTCAAGCCAAATGTGGCTCGGCTATGCGAGAGGAAGCGCTGCCAGACCTCTAGCCAAAAGTAGGCAAGAGAAGCCATGTTCAGAACAGTTCATGTTGAAAGTTTCATTAATGTTCATGTTAAAGGTTAAATAACTGTTAATACTGTTAATTTGAATCTGAAAAAAAATAATTTCTCTACCCACCAACTATATGTGGTTTCTTAAGTTTTTCTTATTTGCTGTTTTATTATTATTTTATTTATTTATTACTGATTGATTGATTTATTTTCTTTATTCTTTATTTGTTTATTTATTTTTTCATCTTATTTTGTGTAGAAAATTAAAAATTAAGATATTTGAGAACAGTGGAATGTTTTATCAGAGCTTTTCTTGTGGAAAACCGGAACCAAAGCACTGAAAAAGTGTAGGGTATAGCAGAAGCAAAAGCATTGAAGACAGTTTTTTTTTTCTTTTTTTTTCTGTTTTTAATAAATGCGTTTTTTTTGTTGAAAACCTGATGCGGCCCAGCCTCACCCAGACCCTAGCTCCAGTGGCCCCCAGGTAAATTGAGTTTGAGACCCCTGCTCTAGAGGATTCTGTGACCAAATGCAAACACATGCTAGCTCACAATGATATAAGAAAATGGTACACAGTGTAATTCACCACACCTCTTTTTGCACTGCTCTCCAAATCTAAACAATGCAACTAATTAACTGGCCTCTCAACGAAATTGACAAGATCTTGGGTTTGGGGGAACCTCTGTTGTGTATTGCTGAGTGGAGATGATGGCTCAGACATCAGGGAGCAGTAATGTTCAACAATTTATTATATATATATAGTCAATATATATAATAATAATAATAATAAACAATACTAACTAATAAACTAAACTAAGGAAATGGAGTGTGTGACAAAACCCAGGAGTGTGTATGTGTGAGGCTATGTGTAAGGTTAACTGAAGTGTGTGTTACCAAGTGTTGTCGAGAGCGAAGGAACAAGGCAGTCCAAGGGGCAGGCAGATGATCCAGGGCAGGAGAGAAGAGACTAGGTCTGTGTCCATGCAAGGGTCGGGGATCGAGGAAGGCAGTCCAAAACACAGGGGAAACAACGGGAGATCTCGAAGGGGAAGACTCGGGGAGGCAACAAAGAGGTAACTAGGTTCCTGTGTGGATCCTTGGGTTCACTGGTCCTTTATACAGCTCCCTCTCATCAGGTCCAGGTGCGCTGATTGCTGATCGCTGATCGCCAACAGCCTTGCCGGCATGTGGGCGTGACGCGGCCATGGGCGCGTCCCGAGGCGCGGCAAGCAGAGCGCAAAGATGAGGGCGCATTGGAATGCGCCCTGGCCGTGACAACCTGCCTGTCTTGACGGAGCGGTTGTTGCTGGACACACGGCAGACTCTTGGGGGGGAGAAGGAGTGCCACGTGCCTGGCGACCCTTGGACGTTGCAGATACCCACGTATTCGTAATTATGACAACAGCTGATTGGTGTAAGTGTTTCTCCGGTTTGTCGACAAATTGAAAGATGCTGGCAGCCTTCAAAGTACCCCAAAGCTGCCACAAATGTTTGCGGGCAGAACTGTGGACACTCTTGTGATTTTGGATAACATCAGACCGTCTGCCCTGCAGGATGAATTTGAGGACCAGTAATAGACAATTAAGAGTGAAAAGCAAACATAACATTCTAACTTGGATTGATTCCCTGGCTTCGAAACTCTCCCGAAGGAAAGTTCGGCGAATACACAACAAACCCCCTTCTTGTCTCTCATGGACACACACTTGTTGTTGTTGACTTTGGACTGACTGGCGGTTGCAAGAGCACCGAGGTCGCGGAACAGGGACACGCTGCAGGCTTACACACACACATACATCCAAAAAAAATACACGCATACCCCCCCACCCCCCATCCCATGCCTTCAACGTTTCACTCCATGGCTTGTAGCAGCAGCCTGCCACCGTAGCCCCCACTTCCTCCCCTCTGTTGCAAGTTTTGTGGATTCTATGTAACATGTTTATACGTGCTTATGGCTATTAATTTTTTTTGGTCTTTGCCTCAGTCTGGACCTTTTTTTTTACTCATCCACCCCCCCGCAGCGTTTACCTTTATCCCACCTAAGGGGTGCCGGAAGTTGGCTACCTAACAAACTAACTAACCCGAGCAGTTACATAACTTCCCAGCGCAGGTAATGATACACTAAACCAGTGTTTTTCAACCTTTTTTGAGCCAAGGCACATTTTTTTTCATAAAAAAAATACGGAGGCACACCACCAGCAGAAAAGGTTAAAAAATGAAACTCCACCAGGTTGTCGTGCCTTATTTTGAGTTTGTTGTTGTTTCCTGTGTGTAGTGCTTTAGTTCCTGTCTTGCGCTGTTATTTTGGTGACCCTTCCCGTTTTGTTGGTGTTCTCCTGCAGCAGCTTCACGCCTTCCTTTGAGTGCTATTGCCCGCACCTGCTTTGTTTTCGCAATCAAGACTATTTAAGTTGTGCGTACGCTATCCTTCTTTGTGGGGACATTGTTGATTGTCGTGTGATGTGCGGGTGGGCTTTGTGGACGCCGTCTTTGCCCCACACTCTGTAAGTTTTTGCTGTCGTCCAGCATTCTGTTTTTGTTGACTTTGTAGCCAGTTCAGTTTTACTTTGGTTTTACATAGCCATCCCTATGCTTCAGTGCCTTTTCCTAGCGGGACTTGCCTTTTGTATACATTTTTGGTTTAAGCGTTACATACCTTTTTACCTGCATGCCGTGCTCTGCATATTTAGATTGCCAAGCTCTACACAGTGCAGGCACTAGACAACGGCACATAATTATGATTATTGATTTGCAAAAAATATTTTTTGGACCAATTAGGTGTAGTGGCATAATTTCCCACGGCACACCAGACAATATCTCAGGGCAGTGGTTGAAAATCACTGCACTGAACAGCTAGTCAAGACTTACAGAATACTGGCATTTTTGGGGGTGGTTATATGAAAAATACAGTATGTACATTTTTCAACCCTAATTCCCGAAGAATTTCAAGAAGTATAGGATAGGATAGGACTTTATTGTCATTGCACAAGTACAACGAAATTATGTTTTCAGCACAAACCCATTTAAGATTAGACAAAAAATCAGTGTACAGGGTTACAGAACAGGAACGCTGATGGGTCGCCAAAGGCGCCCCGTAAAAGATAAGAAAAAGGTAAAACGCTGGGGAAGAAGATGAGACCGGGCTCCTAAGGGGCCCTAGTCTGGAGTGGGGAAAAAACCTCCATGCAATGCACACATAAACACGTTACATTTAATCACGTCAAACTCGCAACAGAGGGGCGGGGAGTTGGGGCCCTGGAGGGCTACTGCTGCTATGAAGCGCTGCCAGCCGACCATCACCCCGAAGGGGAATCAAGCGGTGGTGAAGGCGTGGGGTGGGGGAGGGTATGTGTGTGTGTATTTGCCCAATTGTCTTTGGTGTGATGATATAATGTTCACAGACTGAGGCCGATCTGCAAAAGTTCGACTCCAGGTGTCGTAGAGGAGGGAGGGAGGTCAAAAGCGTCCATCATTGAGGTGTCCTCGGGGGATGTTTTCAGAACAGCCTGTTCCTGTTGTTCACAGCGTCAAGGCCATTCGAGGGAGTCAAAACGTAGATCAGGATGTTTGTTTTCCGCGAGCAGACAATACAATGACTTGTCTGTTCTATTCGTCCAGGCTGGCTGCTCTCATATTCAATTCAATTTTCCTCGATAGAGTCAGACCCACGACAGCTAATATAAAAACCAAAGTAAAATCGTAATTATTTTTTTTGGAACAAAATTAGCATTTGTATCATAGTTTGCCGCGTGTGTTAGTTTCATATGTCTCACATAACATTTTGTACAATTGTGAATGTTTTTTTTTCTTCTAATTAACACACTGACTTATCTTTTTATTTTTTGAAGTTTTTGCCATTTGTCAACAAATGTTATTAAAAATACACCAAACCGGCTGTGGAATCCTGCTCCAATATTAAATAACCAGAGTCACAATGTAACATTTACAGAGCCATGTGTCCTCCAATGGTGTGCGTAGTGCTTAACTTTGCATACACTTGCCTGCATCGGTTGGATTTGTGCAAACTTTTTGAAGCCTCCATAAGCATCATCAGACTAAATGTATGCTAATGTATGCTGCAAACCGTACATTCATGCTTTCGTTGTTCAAGTAAGCACTTTTCTTTGGCACGGGCGCCATAACAAGAGGAGATGGCATTGATTTATGATTATTGGTGACTTGGGTTTTCCAAAGAGTGCACCTTCGCTCTCTTTATTCTTCCAGTAATAATCAGCTATGTCAAAAAGAACCAAGCGAAAGCCGATCCGTTCATCTAGTTGCAGCTTCTCCCGCTAATTAACTAAATATGGAAAAACGGATATAGTTTTTCTCCTTTCTTTTTTTTTTGGGGGGGGTGGTGGCGGTTAGGATGAATGCATGCAAATGTGTCGAATGCTGCAGCTATTTGCATATCCCCTGACACGCGGTCCTCATACTTGCTTTGGCGACAGGATAAACATGTGCAACATTCAGCACATACTGTATAGCTCACAATCATACTCCAAGTTGAAGCCCTTTTCAGATGGGAAATGCATCTAAATAAATAAAATCATGTAAATAAAATAATCTGCTATTGGGTCAAAACTGTCGCCACAATAAAGTGGTTTAAAAAAATTATTTTTAACACCACTATACATCATAGAAGTGTAAAAAGAAGTTAACCAACGCAAAATAGAACATACAAAACCCAAAACCAGTGAAGTTGGCGCGTTGTGTAAATGGTCAATAAAAACAAAATACAATGATTTGCAAATCCTTTTCAACCTATATTCAATTGAATAGACTGCAAAGACAAGATATTTAACGTTCGAACTGGTAAACTTTGCTATTTTTTTTGCAAATATTAGCTCATTTGGAATTTGATGCCTGCAACATGTTTCAAAAAAGCTGGCACAAGTGGCAAAAAAGACTGAGCAAGTTGAGGAATGCTCATCAAGCATTTTTTTTTTGGAACATCCCACAGGTGAACAGGCTAATTAACTCTCTAATAACTAAAGTTCCTTGGGTGAATAATGTAAACTCACCACACCGGTATGTTTTAGCGCTTCCATAGCGAGATATAAGTAAGAACTTTACACTAATTCATATTGAAAATGGCAACAGCACAGGATGAACGCCCCATAACAGGAAGATAGAGAAAAAGAAGACACTTGTTGACTACGGCGTCAACACGGACTGCAATGGCGGACGGGCGCAAATTTTCAGGACTTATGCAGATCCCAAATACAGATCAGCAGGTACCAGAAGGTAAGAAAAGTTGCTTTTGCATAATATCGCAAAACAAAACGGCAGATATTATGTCTGCTAATGGGTGCCATTTTGCGGTCCTTATACACGCACCATAGTAATACTTGTATGTTGACAATCAATCAAGCGGTGCGGCTTCACAGCTTATCAAAGTCGTACTAAAACATTTTGACAGATTTTTGAGCGCCGTGTGTAATTTTCCATATTCTCAATGGTACATTTAAAGTTGTGGTGTTGTTTATAAGCGTCATCCCTGCAGTCTACATGTATCTCTTATGTGTGACTGCCATCTACTGGTCACGCTTATCATTACACTTTGTACCAAATAAA
Source organism: Entelurus aequoreus (assembly GCF_033978785.1). Classification (NCBI taxonomy): domain Eukaryota; kingdom Metazoa; phylum Chordata; class Actinopteri; order Syngnathiformes; family Syngnathidae; genus Entelurus; species Entelurus aequoreus. Next base: position 13,935,840 of record NC_084736.1, on the reverse strand, counting down.
ATAGCTTCGAGGTCGGTATCCACAACCACAACATTAGGCGCACTGTCGATTTTTGAGAAAATTAAAGACTTTTAAGTGCGCCTTATAGTCTGAACAATACGGTAACCTCCTCAGCTTTTAATGGCATGTGACGGAAGCTAGCGGTTACCGGAGTGAAGAGGGGCGATCACTGTAACATTTTTAAAACATTCTTACCCGTCATACTGTCACGGCCATTGGAATGTGCCCTCATCTTTACGCCCTGCTTGCCACGCCTGAGCAATCAGCGCACCTGGACCTTATGAGAGGGAGCTGTTTAAAGGACCAGTGGACCCAAGGATCCATGCGGCAACTTAGTTTTCTCAACGGTGTACCGTAAGCCTACTCTAGCTTGATGCTCTCTGTTTTCCCTCTGCGTTTTCCCCTCCGTGCCTGACTTCCTTGTTTGTCCTCCCTCAGTGCCCTCCCGAGGTTTGCCCTTTGTGATTCTTCCGTTGATTTCCCCTGTGGACTTTGGACTGCCTTCCTCGATCCGTGACCCTCGCCCGGACACGGACCTTGTCACTCCTCTCCTGCCCCGGACCACCTGCCTGCCCCACGGACCGCCTCGTTCCTTCGCTCTCAACACTTGGTAACACACACTTCAGCTAACTACACACATAGCCTCACACACACACACTCTTGGGTTTTGACACTCTCCATTTCCTTAGTTTAGTTTATTAGTTAGTATGGTTTATTATTATATATATTGACTATATATATATATAATAAATTATTTAACATTACTGCCCCCTGTTGTCTGAGCCGTCAACTCCCTTAAAGCATACATAACACATACAGGTGTAAAAACACAGAAAAATAAAGCAAATATTAAAACACATTTTTGAGAGTGATGAGGGGGAGATTTCTGAATCAGACTTCCTGCATTTTCACTTTTTTGACATCCAAGGAGAAATACCTTCATCTCACCCCCCCACCCCAAAAAAAGAAGAAAAAAAAAGACCACTTCCAATGCTACTTTATAATAAATATCGTCCTATTGATCCGGGCACCGATGGGGAGCGCTGATGTGTAAACAGACGAGTGCTCAATAAGAGATGGAGGGATGCGGTGGGGGGGAAGGAAAGTTTTTTTTGGGAGCATCTGTTGACTGGAGAGATGAGAGAGAGGCCTGGGGTGGAAAGATGTGTGTGTGTGTGTGTGTGTGTGTGTGATGGGGAGTGGGGGGGCGGGGTGGGGTCATCTTGTCTGTGAGTCTTGCCATCATTTATCAGTTTTATTGCTTTCTTGTCTTGTTGCCCCCACCACCTGGAACAAGGAGCCCACACCCTCCACTCTCACCCCACCCCACCCCCACTTTTCGAGGCCTCAAGCTGCGCCCGTCCGAGACCCGCCGCGCAATTAAAAGCGGCGGCGGCGGAGGCGGGCGATGAAAGGTGTGACATTTTGCCGTTGACGGATGATGAATCGGGAGTGACGGCCCGCGCGGTCGCATCCCAGCTAAGCTATGGATTTATTCCCCGGAAATGTTACGTACTATCACCCGCCCCCCCGCCATTCCCTCAATACTCTCTCCAGAGGTGATGCCCCCTCCCCTCCCCCACTCGCCGTATATCCCCACCTGACACTTTAACAGGGCCCCGTGCAATGGATGGCTTCTCGTCAGTGTTTCCATGGTTATTTTCTTACTCTTTTTCACCTTTGATAAAGTCAATCGGTTTACTCGCTGCCTCTCTACCAACAAGCTCATTTGTCAGCTGCACCACAACAACAACAACATCAAGCTATTCTCGCTCTTCTTCTTTTAAAAGTTTATTTCATTCCACTCCATCTTCTCACACTGACTCAAAGTACCCTTTCAAAATCAATACATCTTCAAATGGTTGTCTGGAAAGACCAAAAACAAAATGCCACCTTTCCAAGAAAACTGCGATAAAAGTACAGTGGAACCTCGATTTACAAACTTAATTGGTTCTTAAACATGGTTCGTAAATGGAAAGGTTTGTAAAGTGAAACAGAGTTTGTCGTATGCTGGCAAGTTGGGAAGTTTTTGCGATTCCAAGGATGCGGATTACTTCAAGACACAAGGCAACATGGTTGGTAAATGAAAAAGTTTGTATAGTGAAGCAGAGTTTGTCGTATGCTGACATGTTGTGAAGTTTTTGTGATTCCAAAGATGCAGATTACTTAAAGACACAAGGCAACACGGTTGGTAAATAGAAAAGTTTGTATAGTGAAGCAGAGTTTGACGTATGCCTGCATGTTGGGAAGTTTTTGTGATTCCAAAGATGCGGATTACTTCAAGACAGGAGGAAACATGGTTGGTAAATAGAAAAGTTTGTATAGTGAAGCAGAGTTTGACGTATGCTGACATGTTGGGAAGTTTTTGCGATTCCAAGGATGCGGATTACTTCAAGACACAAGGCAACATGGTTCGTGAATGGAAAAGTTTGTATAGTGAAGCAGAGTTTGTCGTATGCTGGCATGTTGGGAAGTTTTTGTGATTCCAAAGATGCGGATTACTTCAAGACACAAGGCAACACGGTTGGTAAATTGAAAAGTTTGTATAGTGAAGCAGAGTTTGACATATGCTGGCATGTTGGGAAGTTTTTGTGATTCCAAAGATGCGGATAACTTCAAGACACAAGGCAACATGGTTGGTAAATACAAAAGTTTGTATAGTGAAGCAGAGTTTGTAGTATGCTGGCATGTTGGAAGTTTTTGCGATTCAAAAAATGCGGATTACTTCAAGACACAAGGCAACCGTGGTTCGTAAATGGAAAAGTTTGTATAGTGAAGCAGAGTTTGTGGTATGATGGCATATAGTGAAGTTTTTGCAATTCCAAAGATGCAGATTACTTCAAGACACAAGGCAACATGGTTCGTGAATGGAAAAGTTTGTATAATGAAGCAGAGTTTGTCGTATGCTGGCATGTTGTGAAGTTTTTGCGATTCCAAAGATGCAGATTACTTAAAGACACAAGGCAACACGGTTGGTAAATGGAAAAGTTTGTATAGTGAAGCAGAGTTTGTAGTATGCTGACATGTTGTGAAGTTTTTGCGATTCCAAAGATGTGGATTACTTCAAGACACAAGGCAACATGGTTTGTAAATGGAAACGTTTGTATAGTGAAGCAGAGTTTGTCGTATACTGGCATGTTGTGAACTTTTTCGCGATTCCAAAGATGCGGATTGCTTCAAGACACGAGGAAACATGGTTGGTAAATGAAAAAGTTTGTAAGTGAAGCAGAGTTTGTCGTATGCTGACATGTTGTGAAGTTTTTGCGATTCCAAAGATGTGGATTACTTCAAGACACAAGGCAACATGGTTTGTAAATGGAAACGTTTGTATAGTGAAGCAGAGTTTGTCGTATACTGGCATGTTGTGAAGTTTTCGCGATTCCAAAGATGCGGATTACTTCAAGACACGAGGAAACATGGTTGGTAAATGAAAAAGTTTGTATAGTAAAGCAGAGTTTGTCGTATGCTGGCATGTTGTGAAGTTTTCGCGATTCCAAAGATGCGGATTACTTCAAGACACGAGGAAACATGGTTGGTAAATGAAAAAGTTTGTAAGTGAAGCAGAGTTTGATGTATGCTGACATGTTGTAAGGTTTTTGCGATTACAAAGATGTGTATTACTTCAAGACAGAAGGCAACATGGTTCGTATTTGGAAAAGTTTGTATAGTGAAGCAGAGTTTGTCGTATGCTGGCATGTTGTGAAGTTTTTGCGATTCCAAAGAGGCGGATTACTTCAAGACACAAGGCAACATGGTTGGTAAATGGAAAAGTTTATAGTGAAGCAGAGTTTGTCGTATGCTGGCATGTTGGGAAGTTTTTGTGATTCCAAAGAAGCGGATTACTTCAAGACACAAGGCAACATTGTTCGTAAATGAAAAAGTTTGTATAGTGAAGCAGAGTTAGTCGTATGCTGACATGTTGGGAAGTTTTTGCGATTCCAAAGATGCGGATTACTTCAAGACACAAAGCAACATGGTTGGTAAATAGAAAAGTTTGTGTAGTGAAGCAGAGTTTGTCGTATGCTGACATGTTGTGAAGTTTTTGCGATTCCAAAGATGTGGATTACTTCAAGACACAAGGCAACATGGTTTGTAAATGGAAACGTTTGTATAGTGAAGCAGAGTTTGTCGTATACTGGCATGTTGTGAAGTTTTCGCGAGTCCAAAGATGCGGATTACTTCAAGACACAAGGCAACATGGTTGGTAAATGAAAAAGTTTGTAAGTGAAGCAGAGTTTGATGTATGCTGACATGTTGTGAAGTTTTTGCGATTCCAAAGATGTGGATTACTTCAAGACACAAGGCAACATGGTTCGTGAATGGAAAAGTTTGTATAGTGAAGCAGAGTTTGTCGTATGCTGGCATGTTGTGAAGTTTTTGCGATTCCAAAGATGCAGATTACTTAAAGACACAAGGCAACACGGTTGGTAAATAGAAAAGTTTGTATAGTGAAGCAGAGTTTGACGTATGCTGGCATGTTGGGAAGTTTTTGCGATTCCAAAGATGCGGATTACTTCAAGACACAAGGCAACATGGTTCGTAAATGGAACAGTTTGTATAGTGAAGCAGAGTTTGTCGTATGATGGCATGTTGTGAAGTTTTTGCGATTCCAAAGATGCGGATTACTTCAAGACACAAGGCAACCGTGGTTCTTAAATGGAAAAGTTGGTAAGTGAAGCAGAGTTTGTCGTATGCTGGCATGTTGGAAGTTTTAAGAACACGTCATGAATTTGAATGGGCTCCTCTTAGGAAATCACTTAGGAAGAAAGATAAGAGGAAAAGTTAGGAACTTATTGCTGAATGGGGCCCACTGTGTGTATGTTCGGCACACACACGGCTAGTTGACTTTCAGTTTCGATACCCGCCAGCAAACAGGAAGGACAAAGGCATGAAAGTCGGGCAACCATTTTAGAGATTGCTCCGAACTTTACCTAGCTCAGTTCTCTCTCTCCAACACTGCTCCAACAATCGGTTAAACTTTCTCCTTTTGTATAGGATAAATTGTTAAACTTCAAATCTTCAATTTGGCCGTTTAAGAACATGTCATGAATTTGAATGGACTTCTCTTAGGAAATCACTTAGGAAGAAAGATAAGAGGAAAAGTTAGGAACTTATTGCTGAATGGGGCTCACTGTGTGTATGCTGGGCACACACACGGCTAGTTAACTTTCAGTTTCGATACCCGCCTGCAAACAGGAAGGACAAAAGCATGAAAGACGGGCAACCATTTTAGATATTGCTGAGAACTTTACGTAGCTCAGTTCTCTCTCTCCAACACTGCTCTAACAATCGGTTGTACTTTCTCCTTTGTATAGAATAAATTGTTATACTTCAAATCTTTATTTTGGCCGTTTAAGAACATGTCATGAACTATTTGCCTGAAGTGACGAATATTTATTTGAACGCTTTAGGCTACCTCAGCAGTGCCCCCTTTCTTAAACTTACGTTTTGACATTATGTATTTCCCCCGCGGGATAATACAAATTTCTCTTCTGTAATCTGTTTGTGTTTTCTCCGTGTGTTTGATGTTCGGATTTTCCGCCAGAATTGTGCCCTTATATGGGAAATTAAGGTCGTTTACCTTAATTACGGAATTAAGGGTGTTTACATATGCATATTGGGGAAATAACGGCGTGTTTATATGCAAATTATGATAGACATGCAGGCGCTAACCATTTGGCATTCAGCAACTTAAGAACAGCAGGTGGGAACAATTTGGCCGTTTAAGAACACGTCATGAATTTGAATGGACTCCTCTTAGGAAATCCCTTAGGAAGAAAGATAAGAGGAAAAGATAGGAACTTATTGCTGAATGGGGCCCACTGTGTGTATGCTCGGCACACACATGGCTAGTTAACTTTCAGTTTCGATACCCGCCAGCAAACAGGAAGGACAAAAGCATGAAAGACGGGCAACCATTTTAGAGATTGCTCCGAACTTTACCTAGCTCAGTTCTGTCTCTCCAACACTGCTCCAACAATCGGTTAAACTTTCTCCTTTTGTATAGAATAAATTGTTAAACTTCAAATCTTCAATTTGGCCGTTTAAGAACACGTCATGAATTTGAATGGACTCCTCTTAGGAAATCACTTAGGAAGAAAGATAAGAGGAAAAGTTAGGAACTTATTGCTGAATGGGGCCCACTGTGTGTATGCTCGGCACACACGGCTAGTTAACTTTCAGTTTCGATACCCGCCTGCAAACAGGAAGGACAAAAGCATGAAAGTCGGGCAACCATTTTAGATATTGCTGAAAACTTTACGTAGCTCAGTTCTCTCTCTCCAACACTGCTCCAACAATCGGTTGTACTTTCTCCTTTTGTATAGAATAAATTGTTAAACTTCAAATCTTCAATTTGGCCGTTTAAGAACATGTCATGAACTATTTGCCCGAAGTGACGAATATTTATTTGAACGCTTTAGGCTACCTCAGCAGTCCCCCCTTTCTTAAACTTACGTTTTGACATTATGTATTTCCCCCGCGGGATAATAATACGAATTTCTCTTCTGTAATCTGTTTGTGTTTTCTCCGTGTGTTTGATGTTCGGCTTTTCCGCCAGAATTGTGCCCTTATATGGGAAATTAAGGTCGTTTACCTTAATTACGTAATTAAGGGTGTTTACATATGCATATTGGGGAAATAACGGCGTGTTTATATGCAAATTATGATAGACATGCAGGCGCTAACCATTTGGCATTCAGCAACTTAAGAACAGCAGGTGGGAACATTTTGGCCGTTTAAGAACACGTCGTGAATTTGAATGGACTCCTCTTAGGAAATCCCTTAGGAAGAAAGATAAGAGGAAAAGTTAGGAACTTATTGCTGATTGGGGCCCACTGTGTGTATGCTCGGCACACACACGGCTAGTTGACTTTCAGTTTTGATACCCGCCAGCAAACAGGAAGGACAAAAGCATGAAAGTCGGGCAACCATTTTAGAGATTGCTCCGAACTTTACCTAGCTCAGTTCTCTCTCTCCAACACTGCTCCAACAATCGGTTGTACTTTCTCCTTTTGTATAGAATAAATTGTTAAACTTCAAATCTTCAATTTGGCCGTTTAAGAACACGTCATGAATTTGAATGGACTCCTCTTAGGAAATCACTTAGGAAGAAAGATAAGAGGAAAAGTTAGGAACTTATTGCTGAATGGGGCCCACTGTGTGTATGCTCGGCACACACACGGCTAGTTAACTTTCAGTTTCGATACCCGCCTGCAAACAGGAAGGACAAAAGCATGAAAGAAGGGCAACCATTTTAGATATTGCAGAGAACTTTACGTAGCTCAGTTCTCTCTCTCCAACACTGCTCCAACAATCGGTTGTACTTTCTCCTTTTGTATAGAATAAATTGTTATACTTCAAATCTTTATTTTGGCCGTTTAAGAACATGTCATGAACTATTTGCCCGAAGTGACGAATATTTATTTGAACGCTTTAGGCTACCTCAGCAGTCCCCCCTTTCTTAAACTTACGTTTTGACATTATGTATTTCCCCCGCGGGATAATAATACGAATTTCTCTTCTGTAATCTGTTTGTGTTTTCTCCGTGTGTTTGATGTTCGGCTTTTCCGCCAGAATTGTGCCCTTATATGGGAAATTAAGGTCGTTTACCTTAATTACGTAATTAAGGGTGTTTACATATGCATATTGGGGAAATAACGGCGTGTTTATATGCAAATTATGATAGACATGCAGGCGCTAACCATTTGGCATTCAGCAACTTAAGAACAGCAGGTGGGAACATTTTGGCCGTTTAAGAACACGTCGTGAATTTGAATGGACTCCTCTTAGGAAATCACTTAGGAAGAAAGATAAGAGGAAAAGTTAGGAACTTATTGCTGATTGGGGCCCACTGTGTGTATGCTCGGCACACACACGGCTAGTTAACTTTCAGTTTCGATACCCGCCAGCAAACAGGAAGGACAAAGGCATGAAAGTCGGGCAACCATTTTAGAGATTGCTCCGAACTTTACCTAGCTCAGTTCTCTCTCTCCAACACTGCTCCAACAATCGGTTGTACTTTCTCCTTTTGTATAGAATAAATTGTTAAACTTCAAATCTTCAATTTGGCCGTTTAAGAACACGTCATGAATTTGAATGGACTCCTCTTGGGAAATCCCTTAGGAAGAAAGATAAGAGGAAAAGTTAGGAACTTATTGCTGAATGGGGCCCATTGACAGGAAGAAGCTTGGCCTTGTTTCCTTTTCCTTTTTTGTTGTTGCCACTGCTCAACAATGTTGAAGTGCGATTTTGATTAATTGGTCGCTGACAGTGTCGGCTGGCAACATTGATCGAAACGCCAACATCACGGAAAGTCGCACACGTGCTATCGACCGATCAGAAGCAACATCGGAAGCTACGTCAGATCAAAGACGCATTCTTCCTAGTAACCTGCAAAGTGCGTCCAATTCTCTCTTCGCTAGGCACACCAGTACCATGGAATAAGAGCAATTCCAAGAATGTTCCGCAGTAAGTTTACGATTGTGCTTGCAGTTGGCGTGTGCACGTTTGATATGAGTGGGCGTGTGCAAAAGCAACATGTTTAAAAAGCTCCAGATGGCACATTGAAATTGATGACCTCGGAAAGGTTATCACTCTTTGCGGCATTTTACAAAAAAGGCTCACTA
>NC_084736.1:13877213-13922213 GCF_033978785.1 Entelurus aequoreus | reverse complement strand
TATAAGAAGCAAAGTAAAAAAAAATATGAATTTATTTAAACAAGTGAAGACCAAGTGTTTAAAATATTTTCTTGGATTTTCAAATTCTATTTGAGTTTTGTCTCTCTTAGAATTAAAAATGTCGGGCAAAGCGAGACCAGTTTGCTAGTAAATAAATAAAATTAAAAAAATAGAGGCAGCTCACTGGTAAGTGCTGCTATTTGAGCTATTTTTAGAACAGGCCAGCGGGCTACTCATCTGGTCCTTACGGGCTACCTGGTGCCCGCGGGCACCGCGTTGGTGACCCCTGATATAGAGCAATACAGTCTGCAGGTATACAGTCCGTAAGCACACATGATTGTATTTCTTTATGGGTAAAAAAAAATTTTTTTTTATTTTTTTAAAAATTTTTTTTAAATACACCCCCCCCCCCCCCCACCCCACCGGTCCGTGGGACAAATTTTCAAGCGTTGACCGGTCCGCAGCTACAAAAAGGTTGGGGACCACTGACATACACAAAGTGGCCCAGGGCCCACGACATATTACCACTGTATAGACCAGGCCTGGGGCAATTATTTTGCCTCGGGGGGGCCAAATTTAGAGAAAAAAAATGTGTCTGGAGGCCGGTATATCTGATTTTTAGGAACACCAATACAAAACCTCACAATAATGTCTGATTGAATGCTAAAAACGTTATGACCGCCTTAAAAAAACGGAATGGAATTTAAATTTTTTTTTACTGAATGAGACACCCAGAATGCACATGAAAATAAAGAATGTGGGATTTACGATATCAACTATGAAGGATAAATCACTGAATATTGACAACGTATGAACGTCACACCCCCTCTCCATCGACATATTTTACAATCAAGCGAAACGCGACAAAAATGCAACAAACCCACCTACAATCTGTTATAACTGATGGAGGAAACTCATTTCGGCCGTCTGTACCCGTATGTGGAGGGAGATGTTGCCAGCGCTGCCTGCATGAGCAAAGGTCACCGCCTCTGTCCATGGTACTGAGGACAGAGCATGGGGGCGTGGCAGTGCTGACGGCGAGACACAGCACTGCCAAAAATCCTACTTTTATGGTTAATTTACTCTAAATTTCTACTGTAAAGTTTCTATTTTTTTTAAATAGTTTATAAAACTGTAGAATTGACGACATTATCTGTAAATAAACAATCCCCCTGTTATTTTAAGTAATATGCCAGTCATGACAAACTATGTATAGTTTTATTTCTTTTACAGAAAAATACCAAATTAATTATACATAGCATTTTCTGTTTTCTTAAATTACTTTCAAATTCATGTAAAATTACAGTAATTATCTTTCATTAAATATGTAGCTTGTTATACAAAAGTCTAGGTCCATACTAACAATCTGTAGAATAAAGGTATTTTTCTGCAGAACTGTTTGCATCGTCACTTTCTTAAAGGTGGTTGATCTTAACAATTCAGAAAAAATCTGTAAAATAATGGTATTTTTCTGTGGAACTGCCAGCATTGTCACTTCATTAAAGGTGTTTGATCGTAATAATTTGGAAAAACTCTGTAGAATAAAGGTATTTTTCTGCAGAACTGTTGGCATCGTCACTTTATTAAAGGTGGTTGATCTAAATAATTTAGTCAAAATATGTAAAATTACGATATTTTTACGCAAAATTTCATGAAAATGTCTGTAAATATAATGTTTTGGATCATTATTAGGTTTATATTGTTTTACTTTAATTTTATGGCCGTAGCTGCCAGTAGATGACCGTTTTTTTACAGAATTTTTTTTTACAGGTGGTACGTGTTAATCTAATCATCTGTTGTCTTTAACAGTAAGGATACGAACGTGACTTTTCAGTCACGTTCTGCTGGAGAAAGAGTTGGACTCAAATATATGCACATTAAAAACTTTGTTAAAACTGCAGGCTTGGCTCTTGTGCCGTGTCCACAGTGGAGCTGCTAGGAGGCAACTTCCACACCGTGATCTTGTCCTTTCGGTCATAACCCAAAGCTCATGACCATAGGTGAGGATGGGAACGTAAATCGACCGGTAAATTTAGAGCTTCGCCTTCCGGCTCAGCTCCTTCACCACGATGAATCGATGCAGGATCCGCAACACTGCAGACGCCGCACTGATCCGCCTGTCGATCTCACGATCCACTCTTTCCTCACTCGTAAATAAAACTCTGAGGTACTTGAACTCCTTCACTTGGGGCAAGATCTCCTCCCCAACCTGCAGATGGCACTCCACCCTTTTTCCGGGCGAGAACCATGGACTTGGAGGTGCTTACTCTCTTCCCAATCGCTTCACACTCGGCTGTGAACCGTTACAGTGAGAGCTGAAGATCCTGGCCAGATGAAGCCAGCAGGACCACATCATCTGCAAAAAGCAGAGACCTAATCCTGCAGCCACCAAACTGGATCCCCTCAACGCCCTGACTGCGCTTAGAAATTATGTCCGTAAAAGTTATGAACCGAAGGGCAGCCTTGGTGGAGTCCAACCCTCACTGGAAATAGATCCGACTTACTGCCGGCAATGCGGACCAAGCTCTGACACTGATCGTACGGGGAGCAGATCGCCACAATCAAACGGTCCGATACGCCATACTCTCAGAGCACTCCCCACAAGACTTCCCGAAGGACTCGAATACCTCTATGGAGAGTTAAATTCAAGGACCCAGATTTCCCTATCCCGGACGTGGGTCACCGAGGCCCCCTTCTGGAGCCAGGCCAAGAGGTGGGGCTCCATGGCAAGCGCCTGGCGGCTGGGCCTGTGCCCATAACGTAACGTGGGTCCCCCCCTCCAATGGGCTCACCACTCGTAGGAGGGGCCATAGAGGTCGGGTGCAGTGTGATCTGGGCGGAAGTCGAAGGCAGGACCCTTGGCGGTCCAATCCGCAGCTACAGAAGCTAGCTCTTGGGACGTGGACCGTCCACCTCGCTAGGGTGGGGGGGAGCCTGAGCTGGTGCGCAAGGTGGAGAAGTTCCGGGTCTCACTTCAACGCACATCATGGGCTCTGGAACCAGTCCTCTCGAAAGGGGCTGGACTCTCTTCCACTCTGGCGTTGCATGCACTGAGAGGAGACGGGCTGCGGTGGCCATTCTTGTTGCCCCTTGGCTCAGAGCCTGTACGTTGGAGCTCAACCCGGTAGATGAGAGGGTAGCTTCGGGTGGAGGCACGGGTCCTGACTGTTGTTTGTGCTTACGCACCAAACAGCAACTCAGAGTACCTGCCCAGCGCTTACATTGGCAACGACAGTGAAACCTTTAGAGGCGTGTTTGGAAGTTAATTGGGGAGCTGAGTTTGATGGCGGTTCAACCTTCTAAAGTTTTATTCCGACTTTAGAGGCACAATTTTTCAGATACTTCAATCAAATTTGGACGTAAGGGGCTTTTTTGACTTTGCACAATAAGTCATTGCTTATTATCCTACTTTATGTCGCCGACACATATTTATTTGTAAGTTTTGTGACGTATGGTCCATTTTTTAACCACAACGAGTCACTAAGCTAAGTTATTACATTAAAAACACACTTTAATCAGCATCCTCCGTCACTTTGTGGCATCTGTACTTTTTTAACACTCTTTTGTCTTTTTAAATTTCCTTTTTTTTTTTTTAACAGCCCTTTACTTTGTCCATGGGTTCTCGTTAAACGTCTCAATATGCTGCACAGCTGCTAAAGGCTTTAATGGTCCTCACAGGAACATTTGTGTGTGGTGGTGAGTGATGAGTGACTATGTGGTTCCTCCAAGTTATGTTTCCATACGTGTCTAGGGCAGGCCGATATATCTATTTTTAGGAACACTAATACAAAACCTCACAATAATGTCTGATTGAAAGCTAAAAACGTTATGACAGACCGCCTTAAAAAACGGAATGGAATTTTAAATATTTTTACTGAATGAGACACCCAGAATGTACACGAAAATAATGAATGTGGGATTTACAATATTAACTACGAACGATAAAACACTGAATATTGACAACATATGAACGTCACACCCCCTATACATCGACATAATTTACAATCAAGCGAAACGCAAGAAAAATGCAACAAACACAGCGAAATATGAACGCTAAGAGTAAAAGAAAAAACACCTACAATCTGATACATCTGATATATCACTAAGCTTTAGAACTTTGTTGTAAAAACCTCCTTCCGCGTCTGTCCCTGACACCCGCATTTCAGGCTGGCCGCCCTGGAAACACTCTGTAGAAACGCTCTCACCCACACTGCTTGGTGCCTCGTCTGAGCTGCTGTGACTTAGATTACCATAGTAACTAGTATATCATTGTGGGGAGGCGTGGCCGGCAGACCAACAGCGAGGCGGGGCATGCCGGGGCCGACCCCGAGATGGCGGCGAGGAGGCGTGGCCGGCATCGACGCCGAGATAAATGTCAGGTGCGTGGATCGCCCACCTGGGCACAATTATATAATCTCCTCTCAATGTATAAAAGGGCGGCAGCTGAGAACGACGGGGCGGGAAGAGCCGGAGAGACGCGAGCACTGTATGAAGAGCGGAAGCGACCAAGAGCGAGACGAAGACGGGGGCGGCTGAAAAGCAACCGGATGAGCGAGCGGTTTGAGAGGAGAGGAGCTGAAAAGCGACACGATCTGCATTGAGTATTTATTGCAAAATAAAACTAAGTCACAAACCTGCTCCAGTCATGTCTGGTCTTGGTGGTCCATGGAACCCGGACGACAGTGAGAGACTGTCACAATCATGCAAAAGCGCAGATTCCGACCATTGAAATACTTTGTATAGTTCAAGACTTACGCTCATTTGAAAACATCACTGCAAATCATAATGGCGGCTACACTTTCCATCTTAAAGATCTAAAACAATTATTTGGGAATGACCAGCGGGCTTGATTGGGTCTTAATTTGCCAAGGTCTAATCTAGTGGTACGCCAAATCATTACTTTATTCAGGTGTCAAACATGAAATGAGAAATATTTAATTTTTCATGTATGGGCCATAGTGATTGTTGTTGACCACGAACATTACCAACATACAAAATGCACAGACTTATTATATAGGTACTAATTTGGACAACCTTTCCAATTAATGGTCCAATTAATCAAAAACCAACAGAACATTAAAACATGTGATATAAAAACTCACAACTTGCCCACTTAACTATGTGGACATTATGAAAAATGTCTAATCGTACCATACACAATTAAAAAATACACCCATTTAACCCATTTACTTGGCCTGATGGGTAATATGCAAAACACTCTTTACACATGTTTGACACATTTTATTTGCTTGAGGGACATCTATAGAAAATGGATGGATGGCTTGATATTTCTGATGGATTACACAACTTTAAAGAGAAATGGTTCACAGACTCTTAATATTCAATGTTTTATCATTTATACTTCATATTATAGTAACCGAGTGGCAGACATTCTTTTTTGATTGATAATGACCGATGATGAGCAGCCGGATTCCAGATGTCCCCATGGTCCTTCACTAAACCTAAGTCATTTTAGTTACAGTTTATTTTTTTACACAAGCGTGTTTAAAGAACAGGCGTATTAATCTGTTTTGAACGTGATTTCAGTCCCACCATCTTTTGTTATTGCACCGCGATTCTAATTCTACTCAGTCCAGGTCATTTATGTCAAGACAGGGTTTTCGCTTACTGCGGGGTCGTTCTCCCAGGAAGGCAAACGGACGACTCCGGACAGGACTTGCAGGTAGGAACATGATTTAATTTTAAGAAACAATCAACGAGGTACAAAACAGAATGCAACCCGAAGGCAAGCGTGCCTATCGCACGCGGAAGCTATGGCAAAAACTTAGCACATGAAACTATAGACATGAACCTCACGAAACTGTGGCATGAAACAAACACGAAACTGTGGCATGAAACAACTAGCATTAACTACGGCATAGAACAAACACGAAACTGTGGCATGAAACCAATAGCATTAACTATGGCATAGAAAAAACACAAATCTGTGGCATAAAACCAATAGCATTAACTATGGCATAGAAAAAACACGAAACTGTGGCATGAAACCAATAGCATTAACTACGGCATAGAACAAACACGAAACTGTGGCATGAAACCAATAGCATTAACTATGGCATAGAAAAAACACGAATCTGTGGCATAAAACCAATAGCATTAACTATGGCATAGAAAAAACACGAAACTGTGGCATGAAACCAATAGCATTAACTATGGCATAGAACAAACACGAAACTGTGGCATGAAACCAATAGCATTAACTATGGCATAGAACAAACACGAAACTGTGGCATGAAACCAATAGCATTAACTGTGGCATAGAACAAACACGAAACTGTGGCATGAAACCAATAGCATTAACTATGGCATAGAACAAACACGAAACTGTGGCATGAAACCAATAGCATTAACTATGGCATAGAACAAACACGAAACTGTGGCATGAAACCAATAATGACGCCAAGACGACTGACTGGCAAAGGCAGGCTTAAATAGTCCTCTGATTAGAAGCAGGTGCGCGTCCCGAACACCAGAGGCAGGTGAAAATCATAAGTAGCCATGGTAACTAAAACAAACTCAGGTGTCAAACAGGAACTAAAAGAGTCCAAAACTAACAGAACATAACAAAAAAATAATCCGGACCACGGATCATGACAATTTATTTGTTGTGCAAATACTCTTAAAGGCACACTGTCTAATATTTAAAATTATTCTGTTGCCAGCAATGCAAAGAGTGGATTTGAATGAGAACCTAATCTGTTTAAATTTAAATAAAGGGTTTTTGAACGTTGCAATTTTCTTTTAACAAAGAGGAAATTTGACATACCGTATTTGTATTTTGCGCCAACTGTTGCAACTGTAATAGCTCAATGCTTTGCAATATTGTTAAATGTCAGCAATTGTCTTACAAGAAGGTTCACTCCATACTTGGTAACTACTTTAGTAGCTACAGCTGCTCCCGGGGTCGACTTTATGGGTGCCACGCCTGGAAAAATAGTCTTGACACGCCACTGTTGTACAGTAAATGTATGTTTTCTTTGTTAACACTCTTTCCACAGGCCCCTGCTGACAAATTGATGCGTTGCCACTAATGAACAATGTTCCACTGGAAGTTATTTATATCCTTTTTCCAAATCAATCTTCTCTATCGTCACATTAAATGTTAATTATGATGACTGGTTTGCTAATAAGTGTTGATATTGTACAGTGAAAGTAGGGTTTATTTATGGTTGAAATAATGATGCTGCACTGTCGGGCAACTCAACAGGAGGATGCATTACTTATAATATTCTCAAGGTGATAATATGTACTAAATACAATATGATACATAAAAAGTCAACTGCACTTCACAAAAAAGTAATACAATTTGACAGTTTTTACCTTTTAATATATTGTTTTTTTATGAATTGTAATGTCAGACAAAAAATACTATTAAGTATTTAAAAAACGCTTACTTTTCTAAACTAGGACTTCAATACTTAAATTGTTTTGGTTTGAATGATATTTTTGCAAAAAACATTTTACTGTATTTTAAATATTTTCTGTTTTGATGCATGAAATTATTGTCAAAGAAGAAAAAAAATCAATAAAATGTAATATGTATAAAACTTAAAAGTACTTAAAAAATATGAACAATCTTTTTAAAAAGTATTGTTACAATTTTTCTGTAGTATAAGACACGCTTTCACAGTATTTTTTTTTATTAATGTTTGATGCACAAATTAACCGCAGTGAATATAATACAACCCTAATACTACTACTACTACTGCTAATAATACACATTAAACATAATACACGCAAACTCAAAAGTATTTAACAAAAAAGAAAAAAAGAGGATTTGGAAAATGGAAAAATTGACAATAATTGACATTTTTACTGTATTTATTGTATGTATTTATTGTTTAATTAAATGTTGTACATACAAAACTTAAAAGTAATTCAAAAAATTGATATTCATTTAAACTACAGTAGGATTTAATTTTTTAATATTTTTGATTTGCAGGATAAGACAAATTTTTACCGTATTTTTTAAATTAATGTTTGATGCATGAATTAATTGCGGGGATTATAATGATAATACACATTTAATAAACTTTTGGTCTCTGATAAAAAAAAGCCGTGCCTCTACCGGAAGTAGCGTGACGACACCGGAGGAAGGACTGCTCATATTTTCCTATTGTTTACACCAGCAGCGAGAGAGATTCGGACCGAGAAAGCGACGATTACCCCATTAATTTGATCGAGGATGAAAGATTTGTGGATGAGGAACGTGAAATTGAAGGACTAGCGTGCAGTGCAGAACGTATCTTTTTTCGCTCTGACCGTAACTTAGGTACCCTTGCTCATTGGATTCCACACTCTCTCCTTTTTCTATTGTGGATCACGGATTTGTATTTTAAACCCCCTCGGATACTATATCCTCTTGAAAATGAGAGTCGAGAACGCGAGATGGACATTCACAGTGACTTTTATCTCCACGACAATACATCGATGAAGCTCTTTAGCTACTGAGCTAACGTGATAGCATCGGGCTTTACTGCATATAGAAACAAAACAAATAAGTCCCTGACTGGAAGGATAGACAGAAGATCAACAATACTACCAAACTCTGGACATGTAAATAAACGGTTAATGCTTTCCAGCTTGGCGAAGCTTAATAATGCTGTTGCTAACGACGACGCCATTGAAGCTAACTTAGCTACGGAACCTCAACAGAGCTATGCTAAAAACATTAGCTCTGCACCTACGCCAGCTCTCATCTGCTCATCTCGACCCGTGCTCACCTGCGTTCCAGCGATCGACGGTACGACGAAGGACTTCACCCGATCACCGATGCGGTTGGCGGCCCAGAGATGGAGGAAGTCAAGGGAGGTCGTTTGGTTAGCGCGTCTGCTATCCTCAAAGTGCTCCTGGTTGTGTTGCTGTAGTCCGCCGCTAATACACCGATCGCACCTACAGCTTTCTTTTTTGCAGTCTCCATTGTTCATTAAACAAATTGCAAAAGATTCACCAACACAGATGTCCAGAATACTGTGGAATTTTGAAATTAAAACAGAGCTTTTTGTATTGGATTCAATGGGCTCCGAATACTTCCGCTTCCATTGTTGACGTCACGCGCAAACGTCATCATATCGAAACGTTTTCAGCCGGAAGTTTGCCGGGAAATTTAAAATTGCACTTTATAAGTTAACCCGGCCGTATTGGCATGTGTTGCAATGTTAAGATTTCATCATTGATATATAAACTATCAGACTGTGTGGTCGGTAGTAGTGGCTTTCAGTAGGCCTTTAAAAACAATGTAATTGGCATGATTTTTTTTTTACCTTTTATTTCATTATATTTTTTAAAGTGTTCACTTGGTATATTTAGACATTTGCCACTTTTGAATGAACATACAAAAAAAAGTCTGTTGTTTTTGTTTGATGCGTGAATCTTCCACTAATCCCAGGCATAAGATCTATGAATAAAATAAAATATGTGTATGATATGTTTAAAAAATAAATACAATATTAATTACAATAATTATGAAAAAAAAAAAAAATATATATATATATATATATATATATATATATATATATATATATATATATATATATATATATATATATAAACATTATTACAAGCTTTTTTAGTATTGGTGCCCTCTGCTGGATGGAGTGGAGCACTACTATACTTTAGTACAGTGGTTCTCAAATGGGGGTACGCGTACCCCTGGGGGTACTTGAAGGTATGCCAAGGGGTACGTGAGATTTTTTTTAAAATGTCTGTCAAAAAGAACTGTGAAAAGAAATGCAACAATGCAATATTCAGTGTTGGCAGCTAGATTTTTTTGGACATGTTCCATAAATATTGATGTTAAAGATTTCTTTTTTTGTGAAGAAATGTTTAGAATTAAGCTCATGAATCCAGATGGATCTCTATTACAATCCCCAAAGAGGGCACTTTAAGTTGATGATTACTTCTATGTGTAGAAATCTTTATTTATATATTATATATATCTTTATATATATGTATTTATATTTAAGTTTTTAGTTATTTTTATATCTTTTTTCCAAATAGTTCAAGAAAGACCACAACAAATGAGCAATATTTTGCACTGTTATACAATTTAATAAATCAGAAACGGATTTATTTTACTTTACTTTATTTTACTGCTGTATTTTACTTTATCTCTTTTTTCCAACCAAAAATGCTTTGCTCTGATTAGAGGGTACTTGAATTAAAAAAATGTTCACAGGGGGTCCATCACTGAAAAAACGTTGAGAACCACTGCTTTAGTATATTGAGCCCTCTTTAAAGGACAAAAACATCATGTTTGCAACAATTCTCAGTATCCTGCAGTACAGGTGCAAATTCCATGTACAATAACAAGTATACTGTTGTTGTCGTTGTGGCTTGTGCAGCCCTTTGAGACACTCGAGATTTAGGGCTATATAAGTAGACTTTGATCGATTGATTGATACTGTTCAAAATAAATCCATCTCTGGTAGTGCCAATCCAAACTGGACTATCATCATGGAATTGCTCTCCTTGAACTAGTAATAAATAATCCACATAAAGTCCATGTGACTTAAATGTCGCCATACATTTTAATTAGGACGTGCTCTCGGGCGGATGACTTTAACACGCTCAGACAGGCGTGGTCCTACCTGGGGGGCTGCAAGGGTGGAAGTCTAGAATCCCGAAGGACACCCCGCGTGGGCTCTGCAAGTCCGGTCTGTGAGGTCACGTCTGCACAGGTGAGCTCTGCGGGGGGGGCTTCGCTCTTTTGTTTTTTTTGGGACTCCTATTGGTCTGGCGCCCCCCCCCCTCCCCCACGGAGGTATGGACTGTTCTAGAAGTGAAGGAAAACAAGCCAGAGTGATGACGCGCTCGTGATTAGGATACGGGTGAATACATTGCAAGTATTATTAGCTCACGTAAAAGATGACGAGGCGCCTCACATTTTTAATACTTGAATATTGTAGTGTGTAATGTTACAGTACATTTCATGGTTTTTAAGGAACACAAAATATCAGCAGACTTCACCAGACATCAGTGTTTTGCTTTTTCTTTGGCTTTTTTTTGCTAACATTTGCGTCCCCATAATGTAGGTGTCATAGTTTATCAAAGTTAATGTAGTTTTATTTTTTTTTTTAAAACTTTTTGGCAGTTTTTAAGTGTTTTTTTTGTTTTTTTTGTACTTGTTTCGACACTTTGGGATTGTTAAATGGTGTGATGCCTTCGGGTTTCGTTAATTAGAGCGGTTGGGTTACATTTGTATGATTAAAACCTCTAAAAGGCCTTAGTGGCCACATGCCTGGACAGCACCTTTTAGCTCTTATTTCCAAAATTGTGTACCTTACTGAATTGGGGTCTTATGGCCGCTTATGTGGACACTTATACTGCCATCTGGTGGTGTCAGAAGAGTATAACATACAATGGAATTTGGAAAAAAAAAAAGTGTAAAAATAACAATTATCATGTCACTAAACATGAAGTACACGTTTGTTACTTATGGACTAAGTACATCATATAAAAAGATTATTCTTAGTTTTTATTCTAATTAGGGTCCAATAAGCCCAAATATCAATGTTTATTTATATAGCCCTAAATCACAAAAGTCTCAAAGGGCTGCACAAATACAAAAAACATGTAAACAAACAGCTTGGGCCTTAAGAGGATATTATTAAGGATGAGAACTAGGGTTGTACAGTATAGTACCGCGATACTAATGAATCATATTCGGTACCAGTACCGAAATTATTTAGATACTTTTCGGTGCTTTTCTGGATAAAGGGGACCACAAAAAATTGCATTATTAGCTTTATTTTAACAACAAATCTTAGGGTACATTAAACATATGTTTCTTATTGCAATTTTGTCCTTAAATAAAAAGACAACTTGTCTTTTATTAGTAAGTAAGCAATTTAGCTAATTTAGTCCGCTGACATATGCAGTAACATATTGTGTCATTTTCCATTCTATTATTTTGTCAACATTATTAAGGACAAGTGGTAGAAAATGAATTATTAATCTACTTGTTCATTTACTGTTAATATCTGCTTACTTTCTCTTTTAACATGTTCTATCTACACTTCTGCTAAAATGTAATAATCACTTATTCTTCTGTTGTTTGATACTTTACATTAGTTTTGGATGATACCACACATTTAGGTATCAATCCGATACCAAGTCGTTACAGGATCATACCAGGGACATATTTAAAGTTAAAGCACCACTGATAGTCACACACACCCACTAGGTGTGGTGAAATTACCCTCTGCATTTGACCCATCCCCTTGTTCCACCCCCTGGGAGGTGAGGGGAGCAGTGAGCAGCAGCCATGGCCGCGCTCGGTAATCATTTTGGTGATTTAACCCCCAATTCCAACCCTTGATGCTGAGTGCCAAGCAGGGAGGTAATGGGTCCCATTTTTATAGTCTTTGGTATGAACTCATGACCTACCAATCTCAGGGGGGACAGTCTAACCACAAGGCCACTGAGTTTATAAACATAATATACATTTTTTAAAAACGAAAGATGTTGAGATGCCAAAAAATATCTACGTAGTCTTAGTAGTATTGATTAGATACACTCATGTACTTGGTATCATTACAGTGGAAGTCAGGTGTAGATCCACCAATGGCGTTTGTTTACATTGTGACGCCGGTGAGCTATGGTGTGTAGTGAAGCATGTTTAGCTATTCCTCGTCCTGCAGGGATGATACTTGTAAGAAACTTACTTTATTTGTCGCCATGGAGGCGAGGATTAGTGATTTAGAAGTAGCTACAACACTATGAATGGACTTTAGCCGCTAGCTAGCTAGCCATGTCTTAAAGCACCTCTTCCTGAGGGTGTTTCAGTGTTATAACTTCATTTTTATCGTTAGTTTTTAGGCCAAAATGCGTTTGTTCTCCCTTTTCTGTCTACACACTGTGTCTGTTTTTAAGTACTCGGTGATTGTGCGCTGTCGAACATGCTCTTCTGCTCGTAAAACCAGCAATATCATGACGTGATGGCGCGCCGTCATGACTGTAAAAAAAATAAAATAAAGCGCACCGGTACTTTTCAAACAGAGTATAGTACCCTTTTTGATTCATTAGTACTGCGATACTATACTAGTACCGGTATACCGTACAACCCTATCTAGAACTATAAAATAATGAAGGGTGCTCATAAAAAAGTGATTATCAACCAATTTATTTATGTCGATCCTAAATTAATTTATAATGTGTTCCCTAATTTGAGTGAATAAGGTGTGTGTTGCTGAGCCCGACCTGGACATAATCTGGACTGGACCTGGTTTTAAGAACCCTTTAAACAATCTAATTTAATTGACAATCTGGTCTGGTGAAGATAAGGTCATTTTTTGAAAAAATAAAATAAAATAAGATAAATAAACAAAAAACATTTTCTTGAATAAAAAAGAAAGTAAAACAATATAAAAACAATTACATAAAAAATAGTAATTAATGAAAATGCGTGCTTCAAGGACTGTATCCCTTGCAGACTGTATTGTTCTATATTGTAGGAACCAGAATATTAATAACAGAAAGAAACAACCCTTTTGTGTGAATGAGTGTGAATGGGAGAGGGAGGTTTTTTGGGTTAGTGCACTAATTGTAAGTGTATGTTGTGTTTTTTTATGTTGATTTAATAAATAAAAAATAAATAAATAAATAAATTAATTAATTCACAATTTTTAAAAAATTAAAAAACATTTTAGCAATTTTTTTTCTACATTTTTAGGCCATCTTCATGCTTACTCGCTGTGCGTATACGTCAGCAACCAAAATGAGGTTTTGTAACCTCTGATCTGCTTAGACAAAGTTTTGAATCGATTTGAATCAAGAATCGTTAAAAACAGGCTTGTAAAAAAACGTACTTTGTCGCCATGGAGGCGAGGATTAGTGATTTAGAAGTAGCTAAAACACTGCAGACTGTCTTAAAGAACATCTTCCTGAGGGCGTTTCAGTGTTATAACTATAATTCTTTTATAAGGCAAAATGCGTCCGTTCTCCCTTTTCTGCTTGTAAGTACTCTGTGACTATGCGCTGCCGAATATGCTCATATGCTCGTAAACCAGCAATGTCATGACGGGATGGCGCGCCGTCACAAAAAAATTTAAAATACGGCAAACCAGTACTTTTAAAAAACAGAGTATAGTACCCTTTTTGATTCATTAGTACTGCGATACTATACTATCAATCAATCAATCAATGTTTATTTATATAGCCCTAAATCACAAGTGTCTCAAAGGGCTGTACAAGCCACAACGACAGAGCCCACATACGGGCAAGGAAAACTCACCCCAGTGTACTAGTACCGGTATACCGTACAATCCTATCTAGAACGATGAAATAATTAAGGGTGCTCATAAAAAAGTGATTATCAACCAACCACAATTCTTATTTACGTCGATCCTAAATAAATTCATAATTTGAAAAAAAATTCAATTAAATTTAGCAATTTTATTTTATTTTTTTAAAACTTTTAGGCCATTTTCATGCTTACTCGCTTGTGCGTATACGTCAGGGCTAACACTTAGCATGGACTAGAGACAGGTAATACTCACGTAATAGAAGCAAACAATGAAGCCCAGCCAATCAATCAATCAATCAATGTTTATTTATATAGCCCTAAATCACAAGTGTCTCAAAGGGCTGTACAAGCCACAACGACAGAGCCCACATACGGGCAAGGAAAACTCACCCCAGTGTACTAGTACCGGTATACCGTACAATCCTATCTAGAACGATGAAATAATTAAGGGTGCTCATAAAAAAGTGATTATCAACCAACCACAATTCTTATTTACGTCGATCCTAAATAAATTCATAATTTGAAAAAAAATTCAATTAAATTTAGCAATTTTATTTTATTTTTTTAAAACTTTTAGGCCATTTTCATGCTTACTCGCTTGTGCGTATACGTCAGGGCTAACACTTAGCATGGACTAGAGACAGGTAATACTCACGTAATAGAAGCAAACAATGAAGCCAAGCCAATCAATCAATCAATCAATGTTTATTTATATAGCCCTAAATCACAAGTGTCTCAAAGGGCTGCACAAGCCACAACGACAGAGCCCACATACGGGCAAGGAAAACTCACCCCAGTGTACTAGTACCGGTATACCGTACAATCCTATCTAGAACGATGAAATAATTAAGGGTGCTCATAAAAAAGTGATTATCAACCAACCACAATTCTTATTTATGTCGATCCTAAATAAATTCATAATTTGAAAAAAAATTCAATTAAATTTAGCAATTTTATTTTATTTTTTAAAATTTTTTAGGCCATTTTCATGCTTACTCGCTTGTGCGTATACGTCAGGGCTAACACTTAGCATGGACTAGAGCAGACCTGGGCAAATTAAGGCCCGGGGGCCACATGCGGCCCGTTAAGCTTTTCAATCTGGCCCGCCGGACATTCCCAAATAATTTTTTTAGATCTTTAAGATGGAAAGTGTAGCTGCCATTATGATGTGCAGTCATGTTTTCTAACAACCGTAAGTCTTGAACTATACAAAGTATTTCAATGGTTGGAATCTGCACTTATGGATGATATACCAGTTACTATGGTAATCTAATTAGTTACTATGGTCATCTAATTAGTTACTAGGGTGTAATCTACTTCACAGCAGCTCAGACGAGGCACCAAACAGTGGGAAGCGTTTCCACAGACGCGGAAGGAGATTTTCACAACAAAGTTCTAAAGCTTAGTGATGTATCAGATATATCAGATTGTAGGTGGGTTCATTTTGTACCCTTCACGTTCATATTTCACTGTTTGTTGCGTTTCACTTGATTGTAAAATATGTAGGGCTGCAACAACTAATCGATTATAAAAATAGTTGGCGATTAATTTAGTCATCGATTCGTTGGATCTACGCCAGGGGTCACCAACGCGGTGCCCGCGGGCACCAAGTAGCCCGTAAGGACCAGATGAGTAGCCCGCTGGCCTGTTCTAAAAATAGCTCAAATAGCAGCACTTACCAGTGAGCTGCCTCTGTTTTTTAAATTGTATTTATTTACTAGCAAGCTGGTCTCGCTTTGCTCGACCTTTTTAATTCTAAGAGAGACAAAACTCAAATAGAATTTGAAAATCCAAGAAAATATTTTAAAGACTTGGTCTTCACTTGTTTAAATAAATTCATTAATTTTTTTACTTTGCTTCTTATAACTTTCAGAAAGACAATTTTAGAGAAAAAATACAACCTTAAAAATTATTTTAGGATTTTTAAACACATATACCTTTTTACCTTTTAAATTCCTTCCTCTTCTTTCCTAACAATTTAAATCAATGTTCAAGTAAATTTTTTTTTTTTTATGTTAAAGAATAATAAATACATTTTAATTTAATTCTTCATTTTAGCTTCTGTTTTTTCGACAAAGAATATTTGTGAAATATTTCTTCAAACTTATTATGATTAAAATTCAAAAAAATTATTCTGGCAAATCTAGTGAATCCGTAGAATCAAATTTAAATCTTATTTCAAAGTCTTTTGATTTTCTTTTAAAATTTTTGTTCTGGAAAATCTAAAAGAAATAATGATTTGTCTTTGTTAGAAATATAGCTTGGTCCAATTTGTTATATATTCTAACAAAGTGCAGATTGGATTTTAACCTATTTAAAACATGTCATCAAAATTCTAAAATTAATCTTAGTCAGGAAAAATTACTAATGATGTTCCGTAAATTATTTTTTTAATTTTTTCAAAAAGATTCGAATTAGCTAGTTTTTCTCTTCTTTTTTTCGGTTGAATTTTGAATTTTAAAGAGTCGAAATTGAAGATAAACTATGTTTCAAAATTTTATTGTCATTTTTTTTCGTGTTTTCTCCTCTTTTAAACCGTTCAATTAAGTGTAAATATCATTAATTATTAATAATAACATAGAGTTAAAGGTAAATTGAGCAAATTGGCTATTTTCGGCAATTTATTTAAGTGTGTATCAAACTGGTAGCCCTTCGCATTAATCAGTACCCAAGAAGTAGCTCTTGGTTTCAAAAAGGTTGGTGACCCCTGATCTACGCTATGCGCATGCGTGCAGGCAATTTTTATTTATTTTTTATTTTTTTATAAACCTTTATTTATAAACAGCATCATGTACAAACAGCTGAGAAACAATAATCAAAATAAGTATGGTGCCAGTATGCTGGTTTTTTTTCAATAAAATACTGGAAAGGATAGACATGTAGGTTGTCTCTTTTATCCGATTATTAATTGAAGTAATAATCGACAGATTAATCGAGTATCAAATTAATCGTTAGTTGCAGCCCTAAAAATATGTTGATCGAAAGGGTGTGTGACATTCATATTTTGTCAATATTCAGTGTTTTATCGTTAATAGAAACATGTAAAATTCCGCTACGTTTTTTTAAGGCGGTCTGTCATAACGTTTTTGAGTTTGAGTTTGAGTTTTGAGTTTATTTCGAACATGCAAGCATACAACATGATACATCACAATTTCCAGTTTCTTTTCAACATGTTCGAAAAGGAGTAGGAAGAAGCAGAGCTTATTTAATCCTACCCCCTTTCTTTACATAACAGTTGCAAAACTTTTTGTTCACTTCCTGTTCACAATTTTTTCACAATAAACTCCATAAGTAATCACAATAAAAATAAATAAATAAATAATAGTAAGAATTTAATAATAATAATTGGTGAAGTAAGTCATATTTCATATGATGAGATAAGTAAGATTACTTTAAGAATGAATGAATGGATGGATGAAATAAATTGAGAATGTTTGTCATGTTTCTTCTTCTTTGTACTTTGTAAACACTTTAAGTTTGAAGAGTTTCTTGAAGTATATCATATTAGTACATTGTTTGATTGCTTTGCTTAATCCATTCCATAATTTAATTCCACATACTGATATACTGAAGGTCTTAAGTGTTGTACGTGCAAACAAATGTTTTAAATTACGTTTTTCTCTAAGATTATATTTCTCCTCTTTTTTTGAGAAGAATTGTTGTATATTCTTGGGTAGCAGGTTATAGTTTGCTTTGTGCATAATTTTAGCTGTTTGCAAATTCACTATGTCGTGGAATTTCAGTATTTTTGATTCAATAAATAAAGGGTTTGTATGTTCTCTATATCCAACATTATGTATTATTCTAACTGATCTTTTTTGTAACACCGTTAATGAATGAAGTGTACTTTTGTAATTATTTCCCCATATTTCTACACAGTAGCTCAGATATGGTAACACTAGTGAGCAGTAGAGAATATGAAGTGATTTTTGGTCTAGAACATGTTTTGCTTTATTCATTATTGACGTGTTTCTTGCAACTTTATGTTGTATATTTTTTACGTGAGATTTCCAGTTCAATTTATCATCAATCATTATACCTAGAAATTTGGTTCCGTTTACTCTTTCAATTTCTATTCCGTCTATTTGTATTTGTGTTTGACTTTCTCTTCTACTGTTACCAAATAGCATTATTTTAGTTTTACTAAGATTCAACGATAGTCTGTTTTTGTCAAACCATCTTTTTAATTTGTTAATTTCTTCTGTTATTATTTGTATTATCTCCTGTGTGTTCTCTCCTGAACAAAACGCTGTTGTATCATCCGCAAATAATACTAACTTTACTAACTTTTAGCATTCAATCAGACATTATTGTGAGGTTTTGTATTAGTGTTCCTAAAAATAGATATACCGGCCCCCCAGACACTTTTTTTTCTCTAAATGTGGCCCCCCGAGTCAAAATAATTGCCCGACAAGGTTGAGCAAGTTTTTATTGTCATGCACCCATGTAGGGATTGCTTTCCAGCAATATATTTTCGGATTTTTCAGTCCGGCGTGTCTCTGTTCGTGTGTCTTTCTCCGGCTCCAACTCCAACCACGTGTCTCGTGCCGGCTGCTGCTAATAAGGGCCACAGGTGATTAGATAACCAGCCCCAGCTGGGCAATCTACTCACCT
The DNA here is from genome assembly GCF_033978785.1 of Entelurus aequoreus. Taxonomy (NCBI): domain Eukaryota; kingdom Metazoa; phylum Chordata; class Actinopteri; order Syngnathiformes; family Syngnathidae; genus Entelurus; species Entelurus aequoreus. The sequence continues at coordinate 13,903,333 of NC_084736.1, read as the reverse complement.
GCCGCTGGCTTCGAGGCCGGGCCATACACACCCCATTCCTGCAGGAGGCGCGCCGACCACGCCCTCCTCCACAGTAAGTTTAGAAAAAAAAACAAGCAAACACACTGAAAAAAAGTGTGTTATTGTTTGTGCTATGGCGCCATCTTTTGGACGAGTGTCCTTCCTTTTAGTGCTTTCAACCGGAAGTAAAAGTGCCGTTCCGTTTTTGAGCCGTCCGTAGCGTTTCTACTCGTACGCATTGACTAGAGCAGTGTTTTTCAACCACTGTGCCGCGGCACACGAGTGTGCCGTGAGATATTGTCTGGTGTGCCGTGGGAAATTATGCAACTTCACCTAATTGGGCCAAAAAATATTTTTTGCAAATCAATAATTATAATAATGTGCCATTGTCTAGTGCGGGGGTCGGCAACCCGCGGCTCTTTAGCGCCGCCCTAGTGGCGCTCTGGAGCTTTTTCATAAATGTATGAAAAATGGAAAAAGATGAGGGGAAAAAATATATTTTTTTTGTTTTAATATGGTTTCTGTAGGAGGACAAACATGACACAAACCTCCCTAATTGTTATAAAGCACACTGTTTATATTAAACATGCTTCACTGATTCCAGTATTTGGCGAGCGCCGTTTTGTCCTACTTATTTTGGCGGTCCTTGAACTCACCGTATAGTTTGTTTCCATGTAGAACTTTCTCCGACTTTCTAGGACGTGTTTTATGCCACTTCTTTTTCTGTCTCATTTTGTCCACCACACTTTAAATGTTGTGCGTGAGTGCACAAAGGTGAGTTTTGTTGATGTTATTGACTTGTGTGGAGTGCTAATCAGACATATTTGGTCACTGCATGACTGCAAGCTAATCGATGCTAACATGCTATTTAGGCTAGCTATATGTACATATTGCATCATTATGCCTCATTTGTAGCTATATTTGAGCTCATTTAGTTTCCTTTAAGTCCTCTTAATTCAATATATATCTCATGACACACTATCTGTATGTAATATGGCTTTTATTTTTTTGCGGCTCCAGACAGATTTGTTTTTGTATTTTTGGTCCAATATGGCTCTTTCAACATTTTGGGTTGCCGACCCCTGGTCTAGTGCAGTGTTTTTCAACCTTTTTCGGTATGTAAACGGTATATACCTTTACCTTTAAGCATTACATATGTAATGCTCAAACCAAAAATGAACAAAAGGCACTGAAGCATAGGGATGGCTATGCAAAACAAAAGTAAAACTGAACTGGCTACAAAGTAAACAAAAACAGAATGCTGGACGACAGCAAAAACTTACAGCGTGTGGAGCGGAGACGGCGTCCACAAAGTACGTCCGTACATGACATGACATGACAATCAACAGTGTCCCCACAAAGAAGGATAGAGTACGCACAACTTAAATAGTCTTGATTGCCAAAACAAAGCAGGTGCGGGCATTGGAACTCAAAGGAAGGCGTGACGCTGCTACAGGAGAACACCAACAAAACAGGAAGGGTCACCAAATTAACAGCGCAAGACCGAAACTAAAGCACTACACACAGGAAACAACAACAAACTCAAAATAAGGCATGACAACCTGGTGGAGTTTCATTTTTTAACCTTTTCTGCCGGTGGTGTGCCTTCGTATTTTATTTTATGAACAAAATGTGCCTTTGCTCAAAAAAGGTTGAAAAACACTGGACTAGAGACAGGTAATACTCACGTAATAGAAGCAAACAATGAAGCCAGGCCGACTGACCGGCAAAGGCAGGCTTAAATAACGCCTCTGATTAGTGCTCGGGGAACAGGTGAGCGTCCCGAACACCAATCAGAGGCAGGTGAAAAATAATAAGCAACCATGGTAACTAAAACAAACTCAAGGGTGCACAAAACAGGAACTGTGGAAGTCCAAAACAACAGTACCGAATATGATTTTTTAGTATCGCGTTACTATACTAATACCGGAGTAACTTTCCCTCCTCAGTCAACACGTTTCTTCAAACTTTTGCGGCGACAACATCACACGACACCGCGTCCACGTCTCGTGCCACACTTGGATTACACGTGAGCCGGGCTTGAGCCAGCTCGCGCCGCGGCCGCCCTGACGCTCCACTTAAAAAAAAAAAAAAAAACGTCTCGGCGTGTCGTGGGGGGAGCTGAATTAAACATTTGCATGCATGCCATCCCCAATCTGCGCCCCCTCAAACCTTCCAAGAGTGTGCAATTAGTCGCATGGCGCTCTTCTCTGCACACACACACACACACACACACACACACACGGCCAAAGCTGGGGATTAGTGTGTGTGTGTGGACAAAGTAGCCCCACATTGGAAGGGGAATTATGGCAGTCAAATATGACAATGAAAGCGTCTCTCATGTTGCGGCGGAGCACTCGAATGGCGAGGAAGAAGCTGGACGCCACGCGACCCCGTGGAGATACGTCGCCCCCCCCCCTACCCCCCCGCTGCCAAGCCATATGGGCGAGGACGACTTGGACGTTTGGCAGCGAGCGGCGTCCCCGTCCCTCTGCTGGTTTCTCATTATCGAGGAATAAATAGAACAAGACAACAAAACAGTGGCCCTGTTGTGTCGCCGCCGTCCTGACTCGGGCATGAGGCAGATGGTACGAGGAGGGCCATGTTTGAAAAGTTGACAAAAAACAAACAAAAAAAAACATGCAGTACTGCGAGGGAGGGATGATGTCGTGAACCACGGTGCCTTTGTTACTTCCAGCTAGGTGACACAGCACACAGGTACAGCTTGCACACCTTCATTTATACACTATAAGCCAGACCTGGGCATTCTGCGGCCCGCGTGAGGCCAATTATAAATTACAAAATACATTTTAAAAAGTTTCTATGTCGAGTGTGCAATACGACGGTGCTGCTTTTGTTTTGAAAATCGTTATTTGTATTACTTCCGTGTGGACGTATGCGTGTGCGCGATTGTGTGTGAATGTGAACAGCTGCAATCACAAATGACAAAATAAAGTTGAAAAAACATCTATGTCGTGCGCGCAATACAACTGTGCTGCTTTTATTTTGAAAATTATTATTTATGGGCGTGTGTAACCTGCGAGTGAAGGTGCACATGCAGCGACAAGTGATGCACGGTTTACACCCGAGACGCTAAAAAGAGAAAAGTTGATGAGGAATGGCGTGTTTTCAAAAAGACATGGACTGCCAAACAACGTTCCCTCTAAGGTGCGCGCCTGCGCAAATGCGCACTGCTCAAGCGTCCGCTGCGCGCAGCAAATATATGCCGCGCACCAAATCAAATCCCATCTGAATTCTAAACAAAATAAACATATTTATTCTATGTAATTATGCAATGCAACTTTGAGTGACAGTGACAACAAGCGACTTTAACGGTGTTCGTCAACACCGTTCAATTGAACACCGTTCAATTATTGTAACGTCTATCGAGATGCTTCGAGGACAGGAATTATATCGATCACTTTATTGAGCAAAACTGTTTATATTCGGACATAACCACACCAAAAACATGAGTAAAACACTTCTATCTCGAAAAACTAGTCATTTTCTGCCGTACAAACCAGGCCAAAACCAACTGGTCATCTGTCACCAACACGCATACTAAACCACTGGTGCGTTTACGGCCACACAAAAAGTCGGACAACTCAAACACCACACAAAGTTACACTATGACTCCTCAGTCATACGTGTGCTTATTTTACTGTCATTTATTATTAATGTTAATTTATTTATATTAGTCATGGAATGCTGTTACACACACTATGTTGAAGTATTACTATTATTATTAATTATTATTATTATTATTATTATTATTATTTATCTTACGGTATATATCAAAAATATTATTGAGCAAAATTTAATTGAAATATTGTCGATGTGGCCCTCCAGCAGTGCTCGGGTAGCTCATGCGGCCCCCGGTAAAAATTAATTGCCCACCCCTGCTATAAGCCACTACTTTCTTACTACGCTTTGAAACCTGCGGCTTAAAAAAACGGTGTGGCTAATTTATAGATATTTCCTTTCTCCATAATACAAATAGTTTGAGTTTTTTTCTGGAATATTTATGCATACAACATGATACATCCCAATTTCCAGTTTCTCTATTCAACATGTTCGAAAAGGAGTAATCCCACCCCTTTTCCTTTACATAACAGTTGCTAAAACGTTTGTTCCCTTCCTGTTATTCACAATATACTCCATAAGTAATAACAATAAAAATAAATAAATACGCAAATAATAGTTGGTGAAGTAAATGTAGAAGGGGGGGGGGGGTTTCTCCTGACGCCGACAGGGTTGAGCAAGTTTTTATTGCCATGCACCCATGTAGGGATTGCTTTCCAGCAATATATTTTTGGATTTTTCAGTCCGGCGTGTCTCTGTTCGTGTGTCTTTCTCCGGCTCCAACTCCAACCACGTGTCTCGTGCCGGCTGCTGCTAATAAGGGCCACAGGTGATTAGATAACCAGCCCCAGCTGGGCAATCTACTCACCTGCCGCTGGCTTCGAGGCCGGGCCTTACACACCCCATTCCTGCAGGAGGCGCGCCGACCACGCCCTCCTCCACAGTAAGTTTAGAAAAAAAAACAAGCAAACACACTGGAAAAAAGTGTGTTATTGTTTGTGCTATGGCGCCATCTATTGGACGAGTGTCCTTCCTTTTAGTGCTTTCAACCGGAAGTAAAAGTGCCGTTCCGTTTTTGAGCCGTCCGTAGCGTTTCTACTCATACGCATTCTTCATTCATCTTTCAAAGTAATGTTGGTAAGTTTTACAATATAACTAAAACTATTCCTACTTACAAACAAAAACATGCAATACTGCGAGGGGGGGGGGGGGGGTTCTCCTGACGCCGACAGGGTTGAGCAAGTTTTTATTGCCATGCACCCATGTAGGCATTGCTTTCCAGCAATATATTTTTGGATTTTTCAGTCCGGCGTGTCTCTGTTCGTGTGTCTTTCTCCGGCTCCAACTCCAACCACGTGTCTCGTGCCGCCTGCTGCTAATAAGGGCCACAGGTGATTAGATAACCAGCCCCAGCTGGGCAATCTACTCACCTGCCGCTGGCTTCGAGGCCGGGCCATACACACCCCATTCCTGCAGGAGGCGCGCTGACCACGCCCTCCTCCACAGTAAGTTTAGAAAAAAAAACAAGCAAACACACTGGAAAAAAGTGTGTTATTGTTTGTGCTATGGCGCCATCTATTGGACGAGTGTCCTTCCTTTTAGTGCTTTCAACCGGAAGTAAAAGTGCCGTTCCGTTTTTGAGCCGTCCGTAGCGTTTCTACTCGTACGCATTCTTCATTCATCTTTCAAAGTCATGTTGGTAAGTTTTACAATATAACTAAAACTATTCCTACTTACAAACAAAAACATGCAATACTGCGAGGGAGGGGGGGGGGGGGGGTGTGGTGGTTCTCCTGACGCCGACAGGGTTGAGCAAGTTTTTATTGCCATGCACCCATGTAGGGATTGCTTTCCAGCAATATATTTTCGGATTTTTCAGTCCGGCGTGTCTCTGTTCGTGTGTCTTTCTCCGGCTCCAACTCCAACCACGTGTCTCGTGCCGGCTGCTGCTAATAAGGGCCACAGGTGATTAGATAACCCCCCCCAGCTGGGCAATCTACTCACCTGCCGCTGGCTTCGAGGCCGGGCCATACACACCCCATTCCTGCAGGAGGCGCGCCGACCACGCCCTCCTCCACAGTAAGTTTAGAAAAAAAAACAAGCAAACACACTGAAAAAAAGTGTGTTATTGTTTGTGCTACGGCGCCATCTTTTGGACGAGTGTCCTTCCTTTTAGTGCTTTCAACCGGAAGTAGAAGTGCCGTTCCGTTTTCGAGCCGTCCGTAGCGTTTCTACTCATACGCATTCTTCATTCATCTTTCAAAGTAATGTTGATAAGTTTTACAATATAACTAAAACTATTCTTACTTACAAACAAAAACATGCAGTACTGCGAGGGAGGGATGATGTCGTGAACTACGGTGCCTTTGTTACTTCCAGCTAGGTGACACAGCACACAGGTACAATTTGTACGCCTTCATTTATACACTACTACTTTCTTACTACGCTTTGAACCCTGCGGCTTAAAAAACGGTGTGGCTAATTTATGGATATTTCCTTTCTCATGACTATAATACAAATAGTTTGCGTTTGAGTTTGATTTGAACATGCATGCATACAACATGATACATCACAATTTCCAGTTTCTCTATTCAACATGTTCGAAAAGGAGTAGGAAGAAGCAGAGTTTATTTAATTCCACCCCTTTTCCTTTACATAGTAGTTGATACAACTTTTGTTCCCTTCCTGTTGTCAATTTATTCACAATATACTCCATAAATAATAACAATAAAAATAAATAAATACATAAATAATAGTTGGTTAAGTAAGTTCAGAAAACAAAACAAGCAAACACTTAATACGCCGCCATCCTTTGGACGAGTTTTCTCACTGCAGGTGCTGCAGTGTCCTTCCTTTTAGTGCTTTCAACCGGAAGTAGAAGTGCCGTTCAGTTTTCTAGCCGTCCATAGCGTTCCTACTCGTATGCGTTCTTTATTCATCTTTCAAAGCAACACTGGTAAGTTTTACAGTATAGCTAAAAATTTAGACTTAGACAAACTTTATTGAGCCACAAGGGAAATTGTTCCACACAGTAGCTCAGTTTCAAAGGATGGAAAGGGTAAGGATGGAAAGGATAATGCAGGTATTAAGTAGACAAAAAAATGTACCATAGTTGCAACATAAAATATAACATATAAAATATGTAATATTTACATATTATATATGCAGTATATAATATATGCTGATATATTATATTTATATATAATATATATAATATATAACAAATCCCAATTACCATGTACAATATTACAGTATATGTAACATGACAATGACTTCTGTTTTGTTTGATCAGCCGTTTTACTTCCTTGTTACAGACACAATTTGGAAACAATTAAGGTATGTAAATAAACATTTACAAAATCTTTCTTACCGGTAAAAATCTGCGCGTTACATGTATGTAAAAAAACATTTTTTTCTTCTAAAATTAATTAACGTAGTCCGGACAATACAGTAATACAATTCATGCTTTGGCCCAGTGAGAAACTGGGAAACATATCCATAGAATAATTGTTTTTCTTCTCCAGTTGAAAATGGTACGATACGGGGCAAATGGACCCCAAAGGGGACAAGCGGTGGAAAATGGATGGATGGATGGGGCAAATTGGCTGGTGCCCCACCCCATCCAGCAGACAGAGCTCAACTGGAAAAGTGTGTTATGTTTTCATTTCAGAATACATGCAGTAGGAAGGGGATTCATAATGACCCCATTCATCTCGGTTTACCTGACACTTGAAACGTGACAAATTAGGGTAGTGCTCTATCCACTTTAACCGCCAGATGGCAGTAGAGTGTTGGATATCTTGACATGTGTTTGGTGGCAATTCCAACTTTGACCACAGTGTCAGTTGCTTTGTAGAGTGCCACTTTCCATCATTTTCAGCAGACTACATTAAAAAATGATTAAACCCCGCCCTCTTCCTCTCACGCGAGATTCACCCAGGAACTAAGCCATATTGATCCCTCCCCCACTGTATATTTTAGCACTTCAAATATTGCTGCTTCAATATATTCTTTTTAAAGTATATTCTATTCACCGGGTGAAACCAAACCACTGTTCAGTATCGTGGTCACTGATTGGCTAAGCCTCAGGAAGCGTTACTATGTCGGATAAACAGAGCGTAGGGATGACTATGTGGGTGCTGCTTCATGTCAAGAGGGCTCCCATGTTGAAAAACATATTAAGAAGGTCATAAACGGGTGTTTTTTATGCTTTAGCTATGGAAATATTTCATTAATAAAGTATTGATTCATGTTTTTTGCAGAAATCTGTTTATGAGGGTTAGAACTGGAACCATCTAGCAGCAAGAAACCACTGTTTTAAAATAAACCATACTAAAATTATGAACGTATTGATTTTTTAAAATAATATTACTATTTGCTGTGATTATGTTTTCTCTCTTATCAAAACAAAAGTAAAAAACTAAAATGTATTATTATCATCATTTTGATTTTTTATTTAATTATGTTTTGGATTGATTGTATTTGATTTTTGATTTTTTTTCCAAAGTATTTTTATTGTCAATTTTTTTAATAGTTGAAACAACAGACAAACATACACATATAATAACATAAATAAAATATGAAAGTAAAAATAATTAATAAAGAACGTACTTGCTGTTTAACACTAATATGAATTGGATTAGTTTAATAATCACCATCCATTAAACAAGATTAATTGCCAATAGTTGATTCAGTTAATTTAAAAATGTAGTTTTGTGTATTTTTTGTATGTAATAAAGAGTTAATTTAAAATACGATTCTAGATAATACATACAAAATATATACAGTATATTTCTTTACTTTTCTGATTATGGACAAACTATTATTATTGGGTTTCTGCCGCCTCTCCCTGTCCTTTTCCTGAGTCCTCCGCGCCGAGTTGCCAAGGAAACGGCACCACTCGTCTCTGGCGTGTGCTGGCTCGACCTTTTGTTTGAACTTTGGGGGCGGGGGGGGGGGTTATAACAAATCTTGCCCCATGAATTCTGCCTAGCAACAACCGACTGAATCCAAAACGGCTCATATCATGTTGCTTTTTTTTTTTTCCCTGCCAGCTCATATTTTGTCAGACTTGTGAAGTTGCGACAATGACACAAGCAACTGTTTGTTGTTTGTGTGTCTGCAGCCGCCCACGTCGCCGGCGAGGAACAAGAAGACGCCAGGTTTCCTTCAAAGGTTACAAAAAGGAGGTGATTATCTGTATATATACACCTGTATATATGTATGTACATATACAGTATATATACAGTCTTGGTGAAAAGTTATAATAATAATAATAATAATAATATATTTTATTTGTAAAAAGCACTTTACTTTGAGCAAACACCCTCAAAGTACTACAGTGTATTAAAAAAAAATATATATATATAATAAAAAAATAAAAAAATAAAAACTAGAACAGCCTAATAGCTAGAACTAATATGCATATATCTATAAAAAGGTTTTTTTTTTTTTTTTTTTTTTTTTTAAAAAGAAGGGGCTTTAAGCCTTTTTTAAAAGCATCCACAGTCTGTGGTGCCCTCAGGTGGTCAGGGAGAGCGTTCCACAGACTGGGAGCTTGCTGGGGATCCCGCCAAGAAGTTGACATACACTTGTAAAGAACATAATGTCATGGCTGTCTTGAGTTTCCAATCATTTCTACAACCCTTATTTGTTTGTGATAGAGTGATGGGAGCACATACTTGTTGGTCACAAAAAAAAACATTCATGAAGTTTGGTTCTTTTATGAATTTATTATTAGTCTACTGAAAATGTGAGCAAATCTGCTGGGTCAAAAGTATACATACAGCAATGTTAATATTTGCTTACATGTCCCTTGGCAAGTTTCACTGCAATAAGGCGCTTTTTGGTAGCCATCCACAAGCTTCTGGTTGAATTTTTGACCACTCCTCTTGACAAAATTGGTGCAGTTCAGTTAAATGTGTTGGTTTTCGGACATGGACTTGTTTCTTCAGCATTGTCCACACGTTTTAAGTCAGGACTTTGGGAAGGCCATTCTAAAACTAGCCTGATTTAGCCATTCCTTTACCACTTTTGACGTGTTTTTGGGGTCATTTACCTGTTGGAACACCCAATTGCGCCCAAGACCCAACCTCCGGGCTGATGATTTTAGGTTGTCCTGAAGAATTTGGGAGGTAATCCTCCTTTGTCACTGTCCCATTTACTCTCTGTAAAGCACCAGTTCCATTGGCAGGCAAAACAGGCCCAGAGCATAATACTACCACCACCATGCTTGACGGTAGGGGTGGTGTTCTTGGGATTAAAGGCCTCACTTTTTCTCCTCCAAACAAAGTCTTATCTTTGTCCATGTGCTGTCGGATGAAACAAAAATTGAGCTGTTTAACATCAACATTGCTGTATGTTTACTTTTGACCCAGCGGATTTGGTCACATTTTATATATATATATATATATATATATATATATATATATATATATATATATATATATATATATATATATATATAAAAGCTTCCCTTTCTATTAAATAGCCGTGCACTTCCTAGCTCCTGGCTTTATTGCGCCGGTGCGTCGGGAGCGCCAGCCCATGGAGACTCTTCACCATTATTAGCAGCTTGCAGTACATAATCCCAGGGCAGGTTCTCGAGATATGTGGTCCTCGGCAATAGAGTCCAGAAAAGATGGCGGCGGTGCTTATATACCCTCAATGACAGACGCCAGATGGTGGCCCGGTCTCCGCTGAGGGCCAAAACAACATGCCAGCGCCCTCGTCTGGCATTCCTTTTGGAGGTTGTTTCGTGGGGGAGGGATCAGGGGTAAGTGAAGATACGTCCCCAAAGTCTCGGCCTGGTTTCACTTCAGATCCTCTCAGGTGCTTCCAGAGACGCTGAGCGGGGGGCTCGGAGCAAGCCATCCTCCATCTTTAAAAACATCAGCGTCCCTTTGATTCATCATGCATGAGGTAAAGAAGAGAGTCCGTCCAAGCACAGTAGACCGCTGACTCATTGTTATTCATGCGCATAATGATATCATGCAAAAAGGGGCATTCCTCAATTGGATCAAGAAGTGTGCTTCCTGAATGTGACTGAATATTATCCGAAAAAGGTTCATCCATTTATAAGGAATGCCAAAAATATCTTTCGAATTGGGAACAAAAATTCAATTTTTGGAAATAATAACACGAAATAAACAAAGCACCAAAAATAAAAATAAATACTTTGTGAAAATAATCATTAGAAATAGTTGTAGCACCAAAAATTATTTTTTTTGTTTTTTTATTTGCACACAGAAAGAGAAAAAAAAGTACAATATACAATTGTATACTGTGTATTGTACTTGTGCTGTCACAATAATAAAAAAAGGCAAATAATAATAATAAAAATAATAAAACAAAATAGACAATATCATAATATTATATCATAATTCACTTCAGACCAATGTGGACTTTAATTGTTTTTAAAAGAGTAAAATGTAGTTGTAGATTAAAAAAAAAAGAAGGTTAATTTGTGCAAATAATCACTTTAAATACAATCCAATATTCTGTGGAAAAATGTATAAAAAAAAATATGCCTATGACACAAAAAAATTAAAACATTTCAAAAAAAGAAGGAAGGGAAAAACATTGACAATAAACCTCTCACCAAAAATAAATGTAATAATTTGTAGAAATGATCATAATAAAATACCCCTAGCACAAAAAAAAGTTAAACAATTGGTGGAAATAATCACAAAAAATAAACCCTGCAGCAAAAATAAAATTAAATAATTTGTGGAAATAATCATGAAAAATTAATCCAGCACCGAAAATAAAGTTAACTAATTTGTGGAAATAATAATAAAAAAACAAACCTAGCACCAACATTTTTTTATTTTTATAATTTGTGGTAATAATCACATACAGGAAGCCTAGCACCAAAAATTTAATTAAATAATTTGCGGAAATAATTATAAAAAGTTTAAAAAGCACCAAAAATAATAATTAGTTGTAATAATCATGAAAATAAGCCTATTGTACCAAAAATAAAATATATATATTTTAAAATAATCATAAAAAACAAGCCTATCACCAAAAGAAAATTTACTATATTATGGAATTAATCATAAAAAAAACCGTCATGAAAACATAATGGTTGGTAGACAATTTATTTTAATATTTGTGTATTTAGTTCATGAAATATTTTTGTATTTTATTATTTATTTTTATACTTACAATATTTAAAGTATATCCTTGTATACATATATATATATATATATATATATATATATATTTATATATATACGTTATTTATGTATATATTTTTGTATATATGTATATATTTATATTATTTAAATATTAAAATGTCATTTGTCAAAGTTATTTTATATGAATTGTAAAAGGGTAAGATATATATTACATCGCTATTTCTATTCTACGTGTTATACTTATACCGCCAATGAAATAATGCTATTTATAATACTATTTTGAATGAATAAGAACTTTTAAACATTTTAAAATGTAATCATTTTTTAGAAATAATCATAAAAAATACACCTAGCACAAAAAAAGTTAAACAATTGGTGGAAATAGTCATAAAAAATAAACCTAACAACAAAAATAAAATTGAATAAGTTGTGGAAAAAAATCATAAAATTCAAACCTAGCACCAACATTTTTTTCTTATAATTTTTGGAAATCACATAAAAGAAGCCTAGCACCAAAAATAAAATATCATTTGCAGAAATAATTATAAAACATTTAGAAATCACCAAAAATACCATTAAATCATTTGTTCAAATAATCATGAAAATAAGTACCAAAAACAAAATATATACATTTTTAAATAATCATAAAAAATAAGCCTATCATCAAAAGAAAATTAACTATTTTTTAGAATTAATCATAAAAAAAACGTCATGAAAATGTAATGGTTTGCAGAGAATTTATTTTAATATTTATTTATTTGGTTTATGAAGTATTTATTTTATTTATGTACTTATTTATTTTTATACTTATTGACAGTATCTCCTTATATGCTGTCCATCTATATCTGCCTATATCTATCTTTATATATATTCATCATATATATATATATATATATATATATATATATATATATATATATATATATATATATATATATATATATATATATATATATATATATATATATATATATATATATATATATATATATATATATATATATATATATATGTATTTCTATTATTTCAATATTTAAAAGTTAATTGTCGAAGTTATTTTATATTAATTGTAAAAGAAAAATATATATATTACATCGCTATTCCGAGTCTACATGTTATACTTATACCACCAATGAAATAATATTATTTATAATATTATTTTCAACAAATAAGAACTTTTAAACATTTCAAAATAATTCCTATTCAAGTGAAATAAAATATGCACCTTACTTATGTCACCATTTGGTGATGCATGTTTTATATTCAATACAGAGCAGTGAACTTGGCTGCAACATTAATGCACAGAATATCATGCATTCTTGTTATAGTGTCATTTGTCCTTGCCGACCCTCCCTGTCCTTTCTTTGCTGCATGGAATAAGTGACAGCTTCTTATTTGGTCGATGCCACAAGCAGAAAAACAACCCGACGCTTATAAGGAGTCCTGGAGAAATCTCACTAAGGAAATGAAGACTAAAGTTTTTTACGGCGTGGAGAAGTGGATTCAAGAGGTTGGGTTCATGCTGACCTCCTCACTAATGGCCTCTCTCTGAGTTCCTAACAGGAGTGACCCCAGGGTGCAGAGAGGATGTGCAGAGAAGACCCACGGTGTTGCTGCAGCGTAGCCCAGCATGCTAATTTTCCCTCACCGTTGGTTACGCTGTGAATGACTGCAACAATAATTAGTCGGGACAACGTGCATGTACAAGTTCCCTAATTGCTCCTGATGGTGCATCATCGTCTTCATCAAGAGAAGACAGGGAAATGAGGGAATTGTGGCGAGGCAACTCGTGGTGATCAGGACAGATTGAAGTAGCTGTCCGGCCGGAGTCTCAAGTCGACACCCGTCCGTGCGGAGGAGGGTATCGTGTCAAGTGTTGTTGTTGTTGCGGCGCGTAGACGGACAGCTATGTAAATAATAGACACAGTGGGAGCTCATCAAAAGGGAGGCCAAAAGAGCTCAATTACTCCCTGATGGCTTGTTGCTGGGCGGTCATGAATCTCAGCAACCTCAATGTTGGATGGAGCATGGCAGGGGAAACATGTCTTCTTTATTCCACAAAACATGTGACTTTATTTCATTTTTGTGTTCATTTCAAATTTGAAAAAAATACACTAATTTTTTCCACAAATTATTTGATTTTTGTGTTATAAATGTTTGTAAAACAAACAAAAAACATGATTTTTTCTGCTGCTAGGTTTATGTAATATTATTATTTCCACTAATTATAAAACTATTTTTTTCAATCAATCAATCAATCAATGCTTATTTATATAGCCCTAAATCACTAGTGTCTCAAAGGGCTGTATAAGCCACAACGACATCCTCGGTGTCGAGTGGGTCTGACATAATATTGTGAAAGTCCAACACATCAGCGAAAGTCCAGTCCATAGTGGGGCCAGCAGGAACCATCCCGAGCGGAGACGGGTCAGCAGCGTAGAGATGTCCCCATCTGATGGACAGGCTAGCGGTCCACCCCGGAGCAGAGTAGAAAAGAAAAGAAAAGAAACGGCAGATCAACTGGTCTAAAAAGGGAGTCTATTTAAAGGCTAGAGTATACAAATGAGTTTTAAGATGAGACTTAAATGCTTCTACTGAGGTAGCATCTCTAACTTTTACCGGGAGGGCATTCCATAGTATTGGAGCCCGAATAGAAAACGCTCTATAGCCCGCAGACTTTTTTTGGGCTCTGGGAATCACTAATAAGCCGGAGTTCTTTGAACGCAGATTTCTTGCCGGGACATATGGTACAATACAATCGTCAAGATAGGCAGGAGCTTGACCGTGTAGTATTTTATACGTAAGTAGTAAAACCTTAAAGTCGCATCTTAGGTGCACAGGAAGCCAGTGCAAGTGAGCCAGTATAGGCGTAATATGATCAAACTTTCTTGTTTTTGTCAAAAGTCTAGCAGCCGCATTTTGTACCATCTGTAATCTTTTAATGCTAGACATAGGGAGGCCCGAAAATAATACGTTACAGTAATCGAGACGAGATGTAACGAACGCATGAATAATGATCTCAGCATCGCTTGTGGACAAAATGGAACGAATTTTAGCGATATTACGGAGATGAAAGAAGGCCGTTTTAGTAACACTCTTAATGTGTGACTCAAACGAGAGAGTTGGGTCGAAGATAATACCCAGATTCTTTACCGAGTCGCCTTGTTTAATTGTTTGGTTGTCAAATGTTAAGGTGGTATTATTAAATAGATGTTGGTGTTGAGCAGGACCGATAATCAGCATTTCCGTTTTCTTAGCGTTGAGTTGCAAAAAGTTAGCGGACATCCATTGTTTAATTTCATTAAGATTAATTTCATGTTTTTTTGCTAGGTTTGTTTTTTTTATGATTTTTTGCCGATATCCGATATTCCGATATTGCCCAACTCTTAATTACCGATTACGATATCAACCGATACCGATATATACAGTAGTGGAATTAACACATAATTATGCCTAATTTTGTTGCGACGCCCCGCTGGATGCATTAAACAATGTAACAAGGTTTTCCAAAATAAATCAACTCAAGTTATGGAAAAAAAAGCCAACATGGCACTGCCATATTTATTATTGAAGTCACAAAGTGCATTTTTTTTTAACATGCCTCAAAACAGCAGCTTGGAATTTGGAGCATGTATATTGGGGTGTATATTGTAGCGTCCTGGAAGAGTTAGTGCTGCAAGGGGCTCTGGGTATTTGTTCTGTTGTGTTTATGTTGTGTTACGGCGCGGATGTTCTCCCGAAATGTGTTTGTCATTCTTGTTTGGTGTGGGTTCACAGTGTGGCGCATATTTGTAACAGTGTTAAAGTTGTTTATACGGCCACCCTCAGTGTGACCTGTATGGCTGTTGACCAAGTATGCCTGGCATTCACTTGTGTGTGAAAAGCCGTAGATAATTGGCGCTCTGTACTTTGATTGATTGATTGATTGATTGATTGAGACTTTTATTAGTAGGTTGCACAGTGAAGTACATATTCCGTACAATTGACCACTAAATGGTAACACCCGAATAAGTTTATCAACTTGTTTAAGTCGGGGTCCACTTAAATTGTGTACACAGCGGCGTTTTAAGAAGCCATAAATTTTACTTTTTGAAACCGCTACCGTTAATTTTGAAACAGATACCGATCATTTCAGATATTACATTTTAAAGCATTTATCTGCGATAATATCGGCAGTCCGATATTATCGGACATCTCTAATTTTTGTGTTCATTTCAAATTTGAAAAAAATACAGTAATTTTTTCCACAAATTATTTGATTTTTGTGTTATAAGTTTTTGTAAAACAAACAAAAAAACTTGTTGTTTTTCTGTTGCTAAGTCTATGTAATATTATTATTTCCACTAATTATGAAACTTTTTTTTGTTGCTATTTTTTATTTTTTTAATGATTATTACCACTAATGATTTAATTAAATTTTTTATGACTATTTCCACAAATTAGTTAATATTATTTTTTGGTGCCAAGTTTACTTTGGATTAATATTTAAATTATTATTTCATTTTATTTTTGATACTAGTTTTATTTTGTATTAGTCGCTACACTTAGACTTCGACTTAGACAAACTTTATTGATCCACAAGGGAAATTGTTCCACACAGTAGCTCAGTTTCAAAAGATGGAAAGGGTAAGGATGGAAAGAATAATGCAGGTATTAAGTAGACAAAAAATGTACTGTAGTAGCAATATAAAATATAACATATGGAATATTGACATATTACATATATAGTATATAATATATACTGATATATTATATTATTATATCATATATAAAAACCTGTAATATTATTATTTCCACTAATTATAAAACTTTTTTTTTTGCTAGGTTTGTTTTTTTTAATGATTATTACCACTAATGATTTTCCTTTTTTTTTTTAATGAACATTTCTACAAATTAGTTAAAATTAAGTGCCAAGTTTACTTTTGATTAATATTTCAACAATTATTTCATTTTATTTTTGATACTAGTTTTATTTTGTATTACTCGCTACAATTAGACTTCGACTTAGACAAACTTTATTGATCCACAAGGGAAATTGTTCCACACAGTAGCTCAGTTTCAAAGGATGGAAAGGGTAAGGATGGAAAGAATAATGCAGGTATTAAGTAGACAAAAAATGTACCGTAGTAGCAATATAAAATATGGAATATTGACATATTACATATATAGTATATAATATATACTGACATATTGTATTATTATATCATATATAAAAACATGTAATATTATTATTTCCACTAATTATAAAACTTTTTTTTTTTGCTAGGTTTGTTTTTTTTAATGATTATTACCACTAATGATTTTCCTTTTTTTTTTTTTTAATGAACATTTCTACAAATTAGTTAAAATTAAGTGCCAAGTTTACTTTTGATTAATATTTCAACAATTATTTCATTTTATTTTTGATACTAGTTTTATTTTGTATTACTCGCTACAATTAGACTTCGACTTAGACAAACTTTATTGATCCACAAGGGAAATTGTTCCACACGGTAGCTCAGTTTCAAAGGATGGAAAGGGTAAGGATGGAAAGGATAATGCAAGTATTAAGTAGACAAAAAATTTACAATAGTAGCAATATAAAATATAACGTATATGTAATATTTACATATTGGACTCCCACCCCCTCAGCACACTGGGAACCAGCATTACTCCTCCCTAGTCAGTTCACTAGTCACTTTATACTTTTTACTGTCTCGTTTTTTTACATTGCCTCTTAGAGTGGTCCTAGGCCATATTGCATATTGTGTTGTTTTTGTATATTGTGTGGTTTCTTCTTTTTTTTTTTTTAAATGCAAAGCACCTCAGGGAAGCAACCTAAATTTCGTTGGACCTGTACCCGTACATGCACAATGACAATAAAGATCATCATTCATCATCATCATTCATCATCATTCATCATTCATTCATTCATATACTGATATATTATATTATTATATCATATATACAAACACATATGCTATTTTCTTTTCTTTTTGGTGCAAGGTTTGTTATTGCTAATAATTATTTTATTTTTGGTGCTGGGTTTATTTTTTGCATTATTATTTACACAAATTAGTTGAAGTCACTTTTTGTGCAAGGTTCATTTTGTGTTGTTTTTTCCACATTTTTGATTTTTTTGGTGCTGGGTTTATTTTTTGCATAATTATTTACACAAATGAGTTAGTCTCTTTTTGTGCAAGATTTATTTTGTGTTGTTTTTTCCACATTTTTCATGTTTTATTTTTTTGGTGCTGGGTTTATTTTTTGCATTATTATTTACACAAATGAGTTGAAGTCACTTTTTGTGCAAGGTTTATTTTGTGTTGTTTTTTTCCAAATTTTTTTAATTTTTAATTTTTTTGGTGCTGGGTTTATTTTTTGAATTATTATTTACACAAATTAGTTGAAGTCACTTTTTGTGCAAGGTTTATTTTGTGTTGTTTTTTCCACATTTTTTATTTTTTTGGTGCTGGGTTTATTTTTTGCATAATTATTTACACAAATGAGTCAGTCTCTTTTTGTGCAAGATTTATTTTGTGTTGTTTTTTCCCACATTTTTCATGTTTCATTTTTTTGGTGCTGGGTTTATTTTTTGCATTATTATTTACACAAATGAGTTGAAGTCACTTTTTGTGCAAGGTTTATTTTGTGTTGTTTTTTTCCAAATTTTTTTAATTTTTAATTTTTTTGGTGCTGGGTTTATTTTTTGCATTATTATTTACACAAACGATTTGAAGTCACTTTTTGTGCAAGGTTTATTTTGTGTTGTTTTTTCCACATTTTTTTTATTTTTTTGGTGCTGGGTTTATTTTTTGCATAATTATTTACACAAACGAGTTAGTCTCTTTTTGTGCAAGATTTATTTTGTGTTGTTTTTTCCAAATTTTTCATGTTTTATTTTTTTGGTGCTGGGTTTATTTTTTGCATTATTATTTACACAAATGAGTTGAAGTCACTTTTTGTGCAAGGTTTATTTTGTGTTGTTTTTTTCCAAATTTTTTTAATTTTTAATTTTTTTGGTGCTGGGTTTATTTTTTGAATTATTATTTACACAAATGATTTGAAGTCACTTTTTGTGCAAGGTTTATTTTGTGTTGTTTTTTTCCACATTTTTAAATTTTTTATTTTTTTAGTGCTGGGTTTATTTTTTGCATTATTATTTACACAAATGAGTTGAAGTCACTTTTTGTGCAAGGTTTATTTTGTGTGTTTTTTCCCCACATTTTTTCTATTTTTTTTATTTTTTTGGTGCTGGTTTTATTTTTTTGCATTATTATTTACAAAATGAGTTAAAGTATCTTTTTGTGCAAGGTTTATTTTGTGTTGTTTTTTTTCCACATTTTTAATTTTTAAATTTTTTTGGTGCTCGTTTTATTATTTTTTTACAATTCCCACAATTTTTTAAATGTATTTATATAAATTTATCTTGGTGCCTTGTTTTTTCAATAATTTATTAATAATGTTTTTGTATTTTTTCAGGCCATTACAGTTGGGATAATATTCGGTTACTTTGGAATCTTATCAAGCTGCATGCCATTCTTTTTTTTTACATGGGTGCACCGTAAATTCCGCTTAGCAACAGTCCATTTAAATTTAGCCTTGTGTATTTTATATTCAATACAGAGTTGTGAATGAGTGTGCCATCATCTTTATCTCGCCATTTCTGTCAGTATAATCGCTTTCCTGCAGCCGCCTCTCCCTGTCCTTTTCTCTGCCCTGTGTGACTTTTTCGTTGGTTTAATGAACACAAAGAGATCAGACTATTTGATTGTATTCAAATCAGATCCCAATGACTCACCAAAAGTGCAGAAGACGCCTTCTTCAAAGAGATGAACCATCATGATGGCCGCCCTGCCATAATTAGACGTTGCTCGTTACAGGCTCAGCTGTTATCGTCCCGTGTCAAAAGATGAAGATAGCATCTTGATACCCTTCAGAGAAATGTCTCATTATCATCGTCAGCGTGTGTCCTGTTGTTATCGTTCCGATGAGCATCGAGAAGGAACGAGTCTCGGGAGCGACGACAACAAATGTGTCGCCGTTCCCCGCGTCGTGTGATTAGAGGCCGCTGGCTGATGGCAACAAAACGAGTCGTGTCAAGCCATCAAGCCGTCTCTACGCCGCACTTGACTGCTTGTTTGTTGTCCTCCTTTCACTTTGTCACTTCCAAAAAGAAAACTGTCATTTTACCCACATGGCGATTTTGCCACCTCCAAAACGGCTAAAGAAAACTACAACTAGGATTGTTGTTAAAAATAAAACAACAGGTGTGTATTACGCGCAATAGTTAGAGTATAAACACTTTGTAGGGCGCAGCATAACACATTCGGCTTCCTGGGAAAAGTTACTTTTCAGTACTGCCATCTATTGTCTTGGAAGTGCAACTGCATTGTAAATGAGACTCAAATGTAGTCAGAAAAAAGGATAAAACAAACTGGACAGCACAGTTATTAGGGATGTAGATCGTAATGATGATAGAGGTAAATATTGTTAATAATCATTATCAATAGTGCTGTGTATATGTATATGTGTATATATATGTGTATGTGTATGTATATGTACGTATGTGTATATATGTATGTGTATATATATATGTGTATGTATATGTATGTATGTGTATATATGTGTATGTATATGTATACGTGTATATATATGTGTAAGTATATGTACGTACGTGTATATATGTATGTGTATATGTATATGTATGTGTATATGTATATGTATGTGTATATATGTATATGTATATATATAGGTGTATGTATGTATGTGTATATGTGTGTGTGTAAGTATATGTATATGTGTATATATATATGTGTGTGTGTAAGTATATGTATATGTGTATATATATATGTGTATGTGTAGGTATTTGTATGTATGTGTATATATGTATGTGTATATGTATATATATATGTATGTGTATATATGTACAAACATATATGTATGTGTATATGTATATATATATATATGTGTATGTGTATGTATATGTGTATATATATGTGTATGTGTATATGTATATACATATGTGTATGTATATGTATGTATGTGTATATATGTGTTTGTATATGTATATGTGTACATATATGTGTATGTGTATGTATATGTACGTGTGTGTATATATGTATATGTATATGTGTATGTATATGTATGTGTATATATGTATATGTATGTGTATATGTATATATATATATGTGTATGTATATGTATATATGTGTATATATGTGTATGTGTATGTATATGTATATGTGCATATATATGTGTATGTATATGTATATGTGTATATATATGTGTGTGTATGTATATGTATGTATGTGTTTATATGTATGTGTATATGTATATTTATATGTATGTGTATACAGTATGTATATATATGTGTATGTATATGTATGTATGTGTATATATGCGTATGTATATGTGTATATACTGTATATGTGTATGTGTATGTATATGTACGTATGTGTATATATGTATGTGTATATGTATATGTATGTATATGTATATGTATATATGTGTATGTATATGTGCATATATATGTGTATGTATGTGTGTATATATATGTGTGTGTATGTATATGTATGTATGTGTATATATGTATGTGTATATGTATATTTATATGTATGTGTATACAGTATGTATATATGTGTGTATGTATATGTATGTATGTGTATAAATGCGCATGTATATGTATATGTGTATATACTGTATATGTGTATGTGTATGTATATGTACGTATGTGTATATATGTATGTGTATATGTATATGTATGTATATGTATATGTATATATGTGTATGTGTATGTATATGTATATGTGCATATATATGTGTATGTATATGTGTATATATATGTGTGTGTATGTATATGTATGTATGTGTATATATGTATGTGTATATGTATATTTATATGTATGTGTATACAGTATGTATATATATGTGTATGTATATGTATGTATGTGTATATATGCGTATGTATATGTATATGTGTATATACTGTATATGTGTATGTGTATGTATATGTACGTATGTGTATATATGTATGTGTATATGTATACGTATGTATATGTATATGTATATATGTGTATGTGTATGTATATGTATATGTGCATATATATGTGTATGTATATGTATATGTGTATATATATGTGTGTGTATGTATATGTATGTATGTGTATATATGTATGTGTATATGTATATTTATATGTATGTGTATACAGTATGTATATATATGTGTATGTATATGTATGTATGTGTATATAGGTGTATGTATATGTATATGTGTATATACTGTATATGTGTATGTGTATGTATATGTACGTATGTGTATATATGTATGTGTATATGTATATGTATGTGTATATAAGTATATGTATATGTGTATGTGTATGTATATGTACGTACATACGTGTATAAATGTATGTGTATATGTATATGTATGTGTATATAAGTATATGTATGTGTATATATATATATATATATATATATATATATATATATATATATATATATATATATATATATATATATATATATATATATATGTGTATGTATATGTATGTATGTGTATATATGTATATGTATATATATGCATATGTATGGATAAATTCATGTATGTGGATATGTACATATATATAGATATGTATCTTTTTTTAAATCTTTTTTTTATATTTATATTAATATATATATATTATATTTTATATTACTATATTATTGTGTATGCTGCTCCAATTTTGGATATTTATTTCACTAACTGCTTCTTTGATATCATTTTTACCATCATATTTGTACATATCTTATTTACTGATGTTGTGCTATTGTTGTTGTTGTTGTGTTTGCTGTTGTTGTTGTTGTCTCTCTGTCTTATCCCCGCAATTTCCCCCTCTGTCTTCCTTTCCACCCCTCTTTCTATCCCCTCCTGCTCCGGCCCGGCTGCACCAAATGATAATATAAATCCATTTAATAAAGTCAAAACACAAATAAGGCAACAAGAGAAGTATCCCACACTTTTATTTTGTAAAGTAAAATTGTACAGCCGATATGGGCATCGACATCAACAATATGATTTGCCTGAGAAGCTGGACAGGACAAAAACAAAATAAAACAATAAAAAGGGATGTCGAACGTTAAGAATTTATTGATAAGATACCCTTATCGATACCGGTATTTATCGGCACTTTTATCGGTACTATATTTAATTTGTGGAAATAAATATGTGAAAAAATACATGGTTAAACACCTCCAACAAAATGTATTGTAACATCTCACAGCAGGGAAGCCTTTTATCAACATCTGTCTTAAACAAGCCAACTACTGTATGTGTGTCTCCTCGTAAATAGCACACATATCCATCAGTGTGTGTCTATTCATGACAATTACACTCAGCTGGAAATCATATTTATATATGGCATGCATGTGCAGAGAATATACCTTTTACGTGACATATCAAATATATCATATAACTACAATCAATTATGTTGTGTAGGTGTGCATTTAGTAAAAATAGGAATTGTTATTTGTGTTTATGTTGCACACAGACATATTTGAGTGACGCAGAAGACATATTGAATGTTAGTTATAGGGTTGCTACTGATGTATGTGTGTGTGTAGTGTGTATTATAGAATATAACATAATAGAGTTTTATTGTCATTATTACAGTGAACAGGTTCAAAGAACAACGAAATTGGAGCAGATCCCCTAAGGTGCATACACAATAATATAGTAAAATAAATAGTAAAAAAGATAAAAAATAAGATATATATATATATATATATATATATATATATATATATATATCTATATATATATATATATATATATATATATATATATATATATATATATATATATATATATATATATATATATATATATATATATATATATATATATATATATCTATATATATATCTATATCTATATATATATCTATATATATATATATATATATATATATATATATATATATATATATATATATATATATATATATATATATATATATATATATATATATATATATATATATATATATATATATATATATATATATATATATATCCACATACATGTATGAGGGGCCGTTCGGGACATTATTCAGAATTACCTCTTACACACTACTAAAATGCTCTCACATAGACAACGGAAATGTTTTTCTCTCACACACACTTCTGAAACACTCTTATACACACTACTGAAACACTCTTATACACACTACTGAAATGCTCTTAGATAAACAACGGAAAGGTTTTTCTCTCACACACACTACTGAAACACTCTTATACACACTACTGAAACATTGTTATACACACTACTGAAACATTGTTATACACACTACTGAAATGCTCTCACATAAACAACTGAAATCTTTTTCTCACACACACACACTACTGAAACACTCTTATACACACTACTGAAATGCTCTCACATAAACAACTAAAATCTTTTTCTCTCACACACACACTACTGAAACACTCTTATACACACTACTAAAATGCTCTCACATAAACAACGGAAATGTTTTTCTCTCACACACACTACTGAAACACTCTTATACACACTACTGAAACACTCTTATACACACTACTGAAATGCTCTCACATAAACAACGGAAATGTTTTTCTCTCACACACACTACTGAAACACTCTTATACACACTACTGAAACACTCCTATGCACACTACTGAAATGCTCTCACATAAACAACATAAATCTTTTTCTCACACACACACACTACTGAAACACTCTTATACACACTACTGAAATGCTCTCACATAAACAACGGAAATGTTTTTCTCCCACACACACTACTGAAACACTCTTATACACACTACTGAAACACTCCTATACACACTACTGAAATGCTCTCACATAAAAAACTGAAATATTTTTCTCACACACACACACTACTGAAACACTCTTATACACACTACTGAAATGCTCTCACATAAACAACGGAAATGTTTTTCTCTCACACACACTACTGAAACACTCTTATACACACTACTGAAACACTCTTATACACACTACTGAAATGCTCTCACATAAACAACGGAAATGTTTTTCTCTCACACACACTACTGAAACACTCTTATACACACTACTGAAACACTCTTATACACACTACTGAAATGCTCTCACATAAACAACTAAAATCTTTTTCTCTCACACACACACTACTGAAACACTCTTATACACACTACTAAAATGCTCTCACATAAACAACGGAAATGTTTTTCTCTCACACACACTACTGAAACACTCTTATACACACTACTGAAACACTCTTATACACACTACTGAAATGCTCTCACATAAACAACGGAAATGTTTTTCTCTCACACACACTACTGAAACACTCTTATACACACTACTGAAACACTCCTATGCACACTACTGAAATGCTCTCACATAAACAACATAAATCTTTTTCTCACACACACACACTACTGAAACACTCTTATACACACTACTGAAATGCTCTCACATAAACAACGGAAATGTTTTTCTCCCACACACACTACTGAAACACTCTTATACACACTACTGAAACACTCCTATACACACTACTGAAATGCTCTCACATAAAAAACTGAAATATTTTTCTCACACACACACACTACTGAAACACTCTTATACACACTACTGAAATGCTCTCACATAAACAACGGAAATGTTTTTCTCTCACACACACTACTGAAACACTCTTATACACACTACTGAAACACTCTTATACACACTACTGAAATGCTCTCACATAAACAACGGAAATGTTTTTCTCTCACACACACTACTGAAACACTCTTATACACACTACTGAAACACTCCTATGCACACTACTGAAATGCTCTCACATAAACAACAGAAATCTTTTTCTCACACACACACACTACTGAAACACTCTTATACACACTACTGAAATGCTCTCACATAAACAACGGAAATGTTTTTCTCCCACACACACTACTGAAACACTCTTATACACACTACTGAAACACTCCTATACACACTACTGAAATGCTCTCACATAAAAAACTGAAATATTTTTCTCACACACACACACTACTGAAACACTCTTATACACACTACTGAAATGCTCTCACATAAACAACGGAAATGTTTTTCTCTCACACACACTACTGAAACACTCTTATGCACACTACTGAAACACTCTTATACACACTACTGAAATGCTCTCACGTAAACAACGGAAATGTTTTTCTCTCACACACACTACTGAAACACTTATACACACTACTGAAACACTCTTATACACACTACTGAAACACTCTTTCATACACTACTGAAATGCTCTCACATAAACAACAGAAATATTTTTTCTCACACACACACTACTGAAACACTCTTATACACACTACTGAAACACTCCTATACACACTACTGAAATGCTCTCACATAAACAACTG
>NC_084736.1:13872213-13874713 GCF_033978785.1 Entelurus aequoreus | reverse complement strand
TACATACATACATACATACATACATACATACATACATACATACATACATACATACATACATACATACATACATACATATATATATATATATATATATATATATATATGAAATACTCGAGTTGGTGAATTCTAGCTGTAAATAACCACGCCCCCAAACACGCCCCCCGCCCCCAACCACCCCCGACCAAGCCCCCCCCACCCCCTACCCCCCACCTCCCGATATTGGAGGTCTCAAGGTTGGCAAGTATGAGTAAAAGACTCCCTTAGGTCTGTTTCAGCACCCCTGGGTTTGTGTTTTCTTGCTTGCCATGGGTGCTGATTATTTTTCACCCGTCTGGGGGACGGCGTGGCGAAGTTGGTAGAGTGGCCGTGCCAGCAATCGGAAGGTTGCTGGTTACTGGGGTTCAATCCCCACCTTCTACCATCCTAGTCACGTCCGTTGTGTCCTTGGGCGAGACACTTCACCCTTGCTCCTGATGGCTGCTGGTTAGCGCCTTGCATGGCAGCTCCCGCCATCAGTGTGTGAATGTGTGTGTGAATGTGGAAATACTGTCAAAGCGCTTTGAGTACCTTGAAGGTAGAAAAGCGCTATACAGGTATAACCCATTTAGTCTCTAATTGGCGTTCCCGGACGCTCACCTGCTCCCGGGCGCTAATCAGAGACAGGTGAACATTACCAACTTTCGACTCATTTCTAGTTTGGCGCAATAATCACTTCCCAACCCGAGTATGAACCATTTATAACAGTTTTTTTTCCTGAACCAATGTATTTATTTCAGGACAGATTCATCATTATTTAGTAGCCATTCATTTGACTGATTTCTACATTTCATGAATATTTCCATTAATTCCTACGGGAAAACGCACAATCTAGAAATTCTATTTCCACTAATTATTGCACAGTTTTGCACAGAATCCAACTAAAGTCTCATGGGAGCAGACTTCACTTCTCTCTGTGCTCACACCTCGCCCTCCTCGCCCGCCTCCTGCACTCCGACGCGGCCCACGTCTGCCGGCTGCGGTGACATTTGCAATTAAGATGAAGTAAGGTTGGAGGGCGGAGGTTCGAACCCCAATCCAAACGCTAACCTTTTAGCCCCTTCGCCCCCCCCCTCCCCTGCATCCTGCGTGCACCCCATGGGATCGGGAATGGGAGAGAATATCAACATAGGGCTTGGAGCGCGGCAACCATCTTTTTTGAATAAGGCAGCTAAACGAGTGCAGGTAAGAGCAGCGGAAAAAAGGTTAATGAATGCCCGGAAAACGCCACATTGTGTATTCAGCCTCCTCGCCGCTTTGGCCCCCCTAAACGTTTGAGTGTGACTCTGGAGGCAAAATTAATATTTCATAACGCCCCCCCGATATGCCTGCAGATGTAAACTCTTGAGTGGCATTTAAACAGCAATACCAATCAGGTGTTTTATCAATTATATTAAAGGCCTACTGAAATGAATTTTTTTTATTTAAACGGGGATAGCAGATCTATTCTATGTGTCATACTTGATCATTTCGCGATATTGCCATATTTTTGCTGAAAGGATTTAGTATAGAACAACGACGATAAAGATTGCAACTTTTGGTATCTGATAAAAAAAAGGCTTGCCCCTACCGGAAGTAGCGTGACGTAGTCAGTTGAACATATACGCAAAGTTCCCTATTGTTTACAATGATGGCCGCATGAAGTGAGAGAGATTCGGACCGAGAAAGCGACAATTTCCCCATTAATTTGAGCGAGGATGAAAGATTTGTGGATGAGTAAAGTGCAAGTGAAGGACTAGTGGGGAGTTGAAGCTATTCAGATAGGGAAGATGCTGTGAGAGCCGGGGGTGACCTGATATTCAGCTGGGAATGACTACAACAGTAAATAAACACAAGACATATATATACTCTATTAGCCACAACACAACCAGGCTTATATTTAATATGCCACAAATTAATCCTGCATAAAAACACCTGCGTGTTTGTTATGCTAGCTCCTAGCTCCTCTGCTAGCTCCTAGCTCCATAGAACACGCCAATACAATTCAAACACCTGATCAACACACACAATCACTCAGCCCAAAAGACCGTTTACCTAACCCAAGGTTCATAAAGCTTATATATTTTTAAAAAGTTACGTACGTGACGCGCACATACGGTCAAGTTATCGAATGTTTAGCAGCCAAGGCTGCATACTCACGGTACCTGATCTTCAGCTGGGAATGACTACAACAGTAAATAAACACAAGACATATATATACTCTATTAGCCACAACACAACCAGGCTTATATTTAATATGCCACAAATTAATCCTACCGTACGTACCGCGCACGTACGGTACGGTACGTGTTATGCTAGCTCCTAGCTCCTCTGCTAGCTCCTAGCTCCATAGAACACGCCAATACAATTCAAACACCTGATCAACACACACAATCACTCAGCCCAAAAGACCGTTCACCTAACCCAAGGTTCATAAAGCTTATATATTTTAAAAAAGTTACGTACATACGCAAAAAAAAAG
>NC_084736.1:13859713-13867213 GCF_033978785.1 Entelurus aequoreus | reverse complement strand
CACCTTACAACCGTGACACTTGTTAACAGTTAACATGCAAACGTTAGCATGCTAGCAAGCTAATATTAGCATGCTAACTTTTTTTGCCTTTCTTTTCCACTTTTTTCTCTACTTCCGCAGCCATACACCTTATAGCCGTGACACTTGTTAACTGTTAGCATGCAAACTTTAGCAGGCTAACTTTTTTTTTTTGCTGTTTTTTTCCACTTTTTCCTCTACTTCCGCAGCCATACACCTTATAGCCGTGACACTTGTTAACTGTTAGCGTGCTAGCAAATTAATATTTGCATGCTAACTTTTTTTTGCCATTTTTTTCCACTTTTTTCTCTACTTCCGCAGCCATACACCTTACAGCCGTGACACTTGTTAACTGTTAGCATGCAAACGTTAGCGTGCTATCAAGATAATATTAGCATGCTAACTTTTTTTTGCCGTTTTTTTCCACTTTTTTCTCTACTTCCGCAGCCGTACACCTTACAACCGTGACACTTGTTAACAGTTAACATGCAAACGTTAGCATGCTAGCAAGCTAATATTAGCATGCTAACTTTTTTTTGCCTTTTCCCCCCACTTTTTTTCTCTACTTCCGCAGCCATACACCTTATAGCCGTGACACTTGTTAACTGTTAGCATGCAAACTTTAGCATGCTAGCAAGCTAATATTAGCATGCTAACTTTTTTTTTTCCTTTTTTTTTTCCACTTGTATCTCTACTTCCGCAGCCATACACCTTATAGCCGTGACACTT
Source organism: Entelurus aequoreus (assembly GCF_033978785.1). Classification (NCBI taxonomy): domain Eukaryota; kingdom Metazoa; phylum Chordata; class Actinopteri; order Syngnathiformes; family Syngnathidae; genus Entelurus; species Entelurus aequoreus. Next base: position 13,866,466 of record NC_084736.1, on the reverse strand, counting down.
GTTAACTGTTAGCGTTCTAGCAAGTTAATATTAGCATGCTAACTTTTTTTAGCCATTTTTTTCCTCTTTTTTCTCTACTTCCGCAGCCAAAAAACCTTACAGCCGTGACACTTTTTAACTGTTAGCATGCTAGCAAGCTAATATTAGCATGTTAACTTTTTTTTGCTGTTTTTTTCCCCTTTTTTCTTCTACTTCCGCAGCATACACCTTACAGCCGTGACACTTGTTAACTGTTAGCATGCAAACTTTAGCATGCTAACTTTTTTTTGCCGGTTTTTTTCCACTTTTTTCTCTACTTCCGCAGCCGTACACCTTACAGCCGTGACACTTGTGAACTGTTAGCATGTAAGCGTTAGCATGCTAGCAAGCTAATATTAGCATGCTAACTTTTTTTTGCTGTTTTTTTTCACTTTTTTCTCTACTTCTGCAGCCATACACCTTACAGCCGTGACACTTGTTAACTGTTAGCATGCAAACGTTAGCATGCTATCAAGATAATATTAGCATGCTAACTTTTTTTTGCCGTTTTTTTTCCACTTTTTTCTCTACTTCCGCAGCCGTACACCTTACAGCCGTGACACTTGTTAACTGTTAGCATGCTAGCAAGCTAATATTAGCATGCTAACTTTTTTTTGCTGTTTTTTTCCACTTTTATCTCTACTTCCGCAGCCATACACCTTACAACCGTGACACTTGTTAACAGTTAACATGCAAACGTTAGCATGCTAGCAAGCTAATAATAGCATGCTAACTTTTTTTGCCTTTTTTCCCCTCTTTTTTCTCTACTTCCGCAGCCATACACCTTATAGCCGTGACACTTGTTAACTGTTAGCGTGCTAGCAAATTAATATTAGCATGCTAACTTTTTTTTGCCATTTTTTCCACTTTTTTCTCTACTTCCGCAGCCATACACCTTACAGCCGTGACACTTTTTAACTGTTAGCATGCTAGCAAGCTAATATTAGCATGCTAACTTTTATTGGCCGTTTTTTTCCACTTTTTTCTCCACTTCCGCAGCCATACACCTTACAGCTGGAACACTTGTTCACTGTTAGCATGCAAATGTTAGCATGCTAACTTTTTTATGCTGTTTTTTCCACTTTTTTCTCTACTTCCGCAGCCATACACCTTACAGCCGTGACACTTGTTAACTGTTAGCATGCAAACGTTAGCATGCTATCAAGATAATATTAGCATGCTAACTTTTTTTTGACGTTTTTTTCCATTTTTTTCTCTACTTCCGTAGCCGTACACCTTACACCCGTGACACTTGTTAACTGTTAGCATGCTAGCAAGCTAATATTAGCATGCTAACTTTTTTTTGCCTTTTTTCCCCACTTTTTTTCTCTACTTCCGCAGCCATACACCTTATAGCCGTGACACTTGTTAACTGTTTGTATACAAACTTTAGCATGCTAGCAAGCTAATATTAGCATGCTAACTTTTTTTTTTGCTGTTTTTTTCCCACTTGTATCTCTACTTCCGCAGCCATACACCTTATAGCCGTGACACTTGTTAACTGTTAGCGTGCTAGCAAGTTAATATGAGCATGCTAACTTTTTTTGCAGTTTTTTTCCACTTTTTTCTCTACTTCCGCAGCCAAAAATCCTTACAGCCGTGACACTTTTTAACTGTTAGCATGCTAGCAAGCTAATTTTAGCATGTTAACTTTTTTATGCTGTTTTTTCCACTTTTTTCTCTACTTCCGCAGCCATACACCTTACAGCCGTGACACTTGTTAACTGCTAGCATGCAAACGTTAGCATGCTAGCAAGCTAATATTAGCATGTAAACTTTTTTTTGCTGTCTTTTTCCACTTTTTTCCTCTACTTCCGCAGCATACACCTTACAGCCGTGACACTTGTTAACTGTTAGCATGCAAACTTTAGCATGCTAACTTTTTTTTGCTGTTTTTCCCCACTTTTTTCTCTACTTCCGCAGCCGTACACCTTACAGCCGTGACACTTGTTAACTGTTAGCATGCTAGCAAGCTAATAATAGCATGCTAACTTTTTTTTGCTGTTTTTCCCCACTTTTTTTTCTACTCCCGCAGCCGTACACCTTACAGCCGTGACACTTGTTAACTGTTAGCATGCAAACGTTAGCATGCTAGCAAGCTAACATTATCATGCTAACTTTTTTTTGCCGTTTTTTTCCACTTTTCTCTCTACTTCCGCAGCCATACACCTTACAGCCGTGTTACTTGATATGTGGGACATGCTAACTGTAAGCCAAATGTTACATTGTAAGCATCCTAATGTTTTCGGCTAGCTCCATAGCTAATTTTGTACGGTTACGCCTAAAACTGGCGGCTTTCGACGACCCCCGGCCAGAGGTCCGGGGCACAGATAGCAGGCCCTTCAAAAATTTCCGCGAGAATTTTCAAGTCAACACAGAAATTGCTTTTATTTGACTGTCAAAAATTCTGTCCTTTTGTGAACAATTTTTTACCTATAATACCTTTAATTTTCTAATTACCTTTTGCGGTAGAGTTGTTTTACACTTAATACAGAGCGGCGATGCATACAGCAAAAAACAATCCGTGGCTGCAGCTCCAAACTGTCAACTGGCAGTAAAACCGCGACGACAATCTGTCAGGCGCGTTGACATGCAGCAGCTTTTTCCTATTTATATATTTTCTTTAAGTGTGTTTGCGTAGATTACCGGGCGTGTCAAAGTGAGACGCGTCTAACGATCACCTTGTCACAGAAGCAGCTGCGAGGTGACACAGATGGCCATTTATAGGAGAAAGCGGAAGAAAATGATCCCGGCGACCACGAGGGTCCTCGCCAGGGCATCACCTTTAATTCCTCCTCTATTGCTTTATATACAGAGGGAGGCATGCAAAACTCACTTCATAAATCATGTAATAAAACATGTCAGGGGGTTTAATTGTTGGGTTTGGCGCCGCCTTTCGAAAGGGAGGCAGGTTTTAATGGGGGGTTAACAACACTGGGTGACCCCTCGGTGCGAGGTCACATTACCGACTGCGGTCTAATTCAAGAGATGCGACCACTGGAGGCCGCGCCGAAATCAGCATCAATCTTTATCAAACGGCATGTTTGGAAGAGTTCCTGTGTGCGTATTAGCATCAGTATGACGGATGGTGTTTTTTTAAAAAATGAATTATAAAAAGGTTTTCATGTCCCAAAAAGCTTATTGAAAGAGAAAAAAAATCCCATACTTATTTTACAAAACCCCAAAACCAGTGAAGTTTGCAAATCCTTTTCGACTTATATTCAATTGAATAGACTGCAAAGACAAGATATTTAATGTTGGAACTGAGAAACTATTTTTTTTTTATATGCAAATAATCATTAACTTAGAATTTAATGGCAGCAACACATTGCAAAAAAGTTGGCAAAGGGGCATTTTTACCACTGTGTTACATGGCCTTTCCTTTTAACAACACTCAGTAAATGTATGATTGATGATAAATTGAACTGGAAATCTCACGTAAAAAATATACAACATAAAGTTGCAAGAAACACGTCAATAATGAATAAAGCAAAACATGTTCTAGACCAAAAAATCCCTTCATATTCTCTACTGCTCACTAGTGTTACCATATCTGAGCTACTGTGTAGAAATATGGGGAAATAATTACAAAAGTACACTTCATTCATTAACGGTGTTACAAAAAAGATCAGTTAGAATAATACATCATGTTGGATATAGAGAACATACAAACCCTTTATTTATTGAATCAAAAATACTGAAATTCCACGACATAGTGAATTTGCAAACAGCTAAAATTACGCACAAAGCAAACTATAACCTGCTACCCAAGAATATACAACAATTCTTCTCAAAAAAAGAGGAGAAATATAATCTTAGAGAAAAACGTAACTTAAAACATTTGTTTGCACGTACAACACTTAAGACCTTCAGTATATCAGTATGTGGAATTAAATGATGGAATGGATTAAGCAAAGCAATCAAACAATGTACTAATATGATACACTTCAAGAAACTCTTCAAACTTAAAGTGTTTACAAAGTACAAAGAAGAAGAACCATGACAAACATTCTCAATTTATTTCATCCATCCATTCATTCATTCTTAAAGTAATCTTACTTATCTCATCATATGAAATATGACTTACTTCACCAATTATTATTATTAAATTCTTACTATTATTTATTTATTTATTTTTATTGTGATTACTTATGGAGTTTATTGTGAAAAAATTGTGAACAGGAAGTGAACAAAAAGTTTTGCAACTGTTATGTAAAGAAAAGGGGGTAGGATTAAATAAGCTCTGCTTCTTCCTACTCCTTTTCAAACATGTTGAAAAGAAACTGGAAATTGTGATGTATCATGTTGTATGCTTGCATGTTCGAAATAAACTCAAAACTCAAACTCAAACTCAAACTCAAATGTTTGGGAACTGAGGAGACACAATTTTTGCAGCTTTTAAGGTGGAATTCTTTCCCATTCTTGCTTGATGTACAGCTTAAGTTGTTCAACAGTCCGTTGTGGTATTTTAGGATTCATAATGCGCCACACATTTTTAATGGGAGACAGGTCTGGACTACAGGCAGGCCAGTCTAGTACCCGACACTCTTTTACTATGAAGCCACGCTGTTGTAACACGTGGCTTGGACATGTCTTGCTGAAATAAGCAGGGGCGTCCATGATAACGTTGCTTGGAGGGTAACATATGTTGCTCCAAAACCTGTATGTACCTTTCAGCATTAATGGCGACTTCACAGATGTGTAAGTTACCCATGCCTTGGGCACTAATACACCCCCATACCATCACACATGCTGGCTTTTCAACTTTTGCGCCTATAACAGGTTCTTTTCCTCTTTGTCCACAGTTTCCAAAAACAATTTGAAATGTGGACTCGTGAGACCACAAAACACTTTTCCACTTTGCATCAGTCCATCTTAGATGAGCTCGGGCTCCAGCGAAGCCGGCGGCGTTTCTGGGTGTTGTTGATAAACGGCTTTCGCTTTGCATAGTAGAGTTTTAACTTGCGCTTACAGATGTAGCGACAAACTGTAGTTACTGACAGTGGTTTTCTGAAGTGTTCTTGAGCCTCTGTGGTGATATCCTTTACACACCGATGTCGCTTTTTGATGCAGTACCACCTGAGGGATCAAATGTCCGTAATATCATCGCTTACGTGCAGTGATTCTCCAGATTCTCTGAACCTTTTGATGATATTACGGACCTTAGATGGTGAAATCCCTAAATTCCTTGCAATAGCTGGTTGAGAAATGTTGTTCTTAAACTGTTAGACAATTTGCTCACACATTTGTTCACAAAGTGGTGACCCTCGCCCCGTCCTTATTTGTGAATGACTGAGCATTTCATGGAATCTACTTTTATACCCAATCATGGCACCCACCTGTTCCCAATTAGCCTGTTCACCTGTGGGATGTTTCAAATAAGTGTTTGATGAGCATTCCTCAACTTTCTCCGTCTTTTTTGCCACTCGTGCCAGCTTTTTTTTGGAAACATGTCGCAGGCATCAAATTCCAAATGAGCTAATATTTGCAAAAAATAAAGTTTTCCAGTTGGAACATTAAATATCTTGTCTTTGCAGTCTATCCAATTGAATATAAATTGAAAAGGATTTGCAAATCATTGTATTCTGTTTTTATTTACCATTTACACAACGTGCCAACTTCACTGCTTTTGGGGTTTGTAATTAAAAATAAAATCAGGTAGTTTATAGGAAAAACGGAAGAAAAAAAACCCTGGATCATGGAAATGTTGTCATGATCTGTGGTCTGGATCATGAGTTTTGTTATTTTTTGGACTCTTTTAGTTCCTGTTTGCGCTTCCTTGTTTGTTTTGTCACCATGGCGACTCATTAGTTTCACCTGCCTCATTTGTCCGGGACACACACCTGCTTTAATCAGGAGAGTATTATTTAAGCCTGTTGTTGCCAGTTAGTCGGTCTGGCAACATTGCTCTGTTCTGACTTGTTGCATGCTATAGTTCATGCTGATAGTTTCATGCGTTTGCTTTGTTCATACTGCTCGTTCCATGCCTTGCCAAGTAAGTTTTGTTTATTCATGCCACAGTTAGCGAGTTTTTTGTTTCATGTCCATAGTTCACGCTAAGTGTTAGTTTTTGTTTCCTCCGCTAAGTTGTGCCTTCGCCTTTTACGCCTTTTGTTTGTCCCTCTTTGAAAGTCAAGATTTAATAATGTTCCTACCTTCAAGCCTTGTCCGGTATAATCCGGAGAACAAATCTTGCAGCAAGCTGCGAAAACCCCCCGCGTCCTGACAAATGTAACCCCCTTGAAAGATAATATTAATAATATATATATTTTTAACCTCCTAATTAGACAAGCATTTCTTTTCAGTTCCTACCTTCTCGCTTCCCCCCACTGCTCTCCCCCCTTCTAAATCCAGAGAATATCAATTGTCCAATAATTTCCCAGCACGTCCTCCACTCGCGGCGCTTTTGTCACATCTCTGAGCGATTAAACGGGTCGATTTCTCTACTCCGCGGGTGATTAATCCCATGGGGTTAGAAAGATTACAGCGCAAGAGAGAAAGTGGGGGCGTTCTTAATGGATTCGCACAGAGAGCCTTCCATTCATGGGGCTAATGAGATTGGATTAGAGCAGATGAAGAGGAAAACACACACAGGGGGGGGGGGCAAAAAAAAAAGGGGGGGGGGGGGATTTAAGGATGAGGAATGACCCCTCTGTCTGCTGCCTTTACTACGTTACACACTGGGATCAAAACTCGGAGATTGTAGTGTTACGAGGTCTCACGCATTCACACTGC
>NC_084736.1:13834713-13854713 GCF_033978785.1 Entelurus aequoreus | reverse complement strand
AAACGTACTTTATTTGTCGCAGTGGAGGCGAGGATTAGTGATTTAGAAGTAGCTAAAACACTGCCGACTGGGGCTGGACTTTAGCCACTAGCTAGCTAGCCATGTCTTAAAGCACCTCTTCCTGAGGGCGTTTCAGTGTTATAGCTTCACCTTTATTGTTAGTTTTTAAACCAAAATGCGTCCATTCTCCCTTTTCTGTCTACACACTGTGTCTGTTTGTAAGTACTCCGTGATTGTGTTGCCGCACATGCTCCTCTGCTCGTAAACCCAGCAATGTTACGGCAACGATGCGGCGGCATGGGGAACCGGTACTTTTTAGAGGCCGAATATGATTCATTAGTATCACGGTACTATACCAATACCGGTATACCGTACAACCCTAGTGGGCACTGATCAAATTAAAAGTAGTTTTTCGGAGAATCATTCTTTATTTTGCTGGAGGACGGTGACACTGTTGTCATGCATTAGAAGGCTAAGCTGGCTACACAACAACGCAGGCTCACATTGTCTATGAATGTCCTCATTCATCCAGGTCATTGTAACCTCAGGGCATTCAATCGTTTGGTTGGTTTTAGAAGCTAACATTGCTAAGGTATCATTCACACATTTCTAACCGACTGTCATTACTTACCGTTTCATTGCCATAGATAGTAATCACCGTGTCGGCCTTTAAAAAGTAGTTTATTGGAAAATCAATTTTCATACCAGCGCAGGTTTCTAAAGCAGGAGTCGTTGAAGTGCTTTGCACAGACGAAGAGAGACTTCCGACTTGAAGGTGCTTTGCCACGAATCATAAAAGTTAAAAATAAGCCACTTTCCTATTTTCAGATGCCGTGTCTTGCCCTGGTTAAAACAACACGGGAGAATTTTCGGTCTTCGTGTCGTACCATGGGCTTTTTGTCATTTGGACTACAAGTTAAAGTTAAAGTACCACTGATAGTCACACATTGATTGATTGATTGAGACTTTTATTAGTAGGTTGCACAGTGAAGTACATATTCCGTACAATTGACCACTAAATGGTAACACCCGAATAAGTTTTTCAACTTGTTTAAGTCGGGGTCCACTTAAATTGATTCATGATACAGATATATACTATCATATATACTATCATCATAATACAGTCATCACACAAGATAATCACATTAAATTATTTACATTATTTACACACACAATAGGTGTGGTGAAATTACCCTCTGCATTTGACACATCCCCTTGTTCCACCCCCTGCGAGGTGAGGGGAGCAGTGAGCAGCAGCGGTGGCCGCGCCCGGGAATCATTTTTGGTGATTCAACCCCCAATTCCAACCCTTGATGCTGAGTGCCAACAAGGGAGGTAATAGGTCCCATTTTTATAGTCTTTTTTTATGAAGTGCTCGAAAATTAGAACAAAATGGCGGTCTCACGCAAATATCTTTTGGTGAGCATTCACCATATATAGATACCTTCAGACATCTCAGGTCTGAAAAATGTCACAGGACTGACAAATCCCAAATGGGCTGTGTGGGAGCTCTCTTCCAGTGGGTCCTCCTGACCACTGAGCATTTCCAGTTTTTTATTCTTCAAAACAAGTCTTTTGGCGCTTTTCAGCAGTCGTCTTTTTGTCAAAGTTTGTCGTGCTCTCGCTCTCCCCCAGCTCCGACTCCGTCTCTCCTCCCGGTCGCTGTTTGTACAGAGCGACAGGTGATTAGATAACAAGGCCCAGGTGGGCCATCTACGCTCCTGTCGCTGACTTCGAGGCCGGTCCTGGCACACCCCGCCTCGCTGCAGGCCCGCAGGCCACGCCCCCCTCCACATTGTCGATGTGTGACGTTCATATGTTGTCAATATTCAGTGTTTTATCCTTCATAGTTAATATTGTAAATCACACACTCTTTCTTTTCATGTACAAACCCCGTTTCCATATGAGTTGGGAAATTGTGTTGGATGTAAATATAAACGGAATACAATGATTTGCAAATCCTTTTTAACCCATATTCAATTCAATGCACTACAAAGACAAGATATTTGATGTTCAAACTCAAAAACTTTATTTTTTTTTTTGCAAATAATGATTAGCTTAGAATTTCATGGCTGCAACACGTGCCAAAGTAGTTGGGAAAGGGCATGTTCACCACTGTGTTACATGGCCTTTCCTTTTAACAACACTCAGTAAACGTTTGGGAACTGAGGAGACACATTTTTGAAGCTTCTCAGGTGGAATTCTTTCCCATTCTTGCTTGATGTACAGCTTAAGTTGTTCAACAGTCCGGGGGTCTCCGTTGTGGTATTTTAGGCTTCATAATGCGCCACACATTTTCAATGGGAGACAGGTCTGGACTACAGGCAGGCCAGTCTAGTACCCGCACTCTTTTACTATGAAGCCACATTGATGTAACACGTGGCTTGACATTGTCTTGCTGAAATAAGCAGGGGCGTCCATGGTAACGTTGCTTGGATGACAACATATGTTGCTCCAAAACCTGTACGTACCTTTCAGCATTAATGGCGCCTTCACAGATGTGTAAGTTACCCATGTCTTGGGCACTAATACACCCCCATACCATCACAGATGCTGGCTTTTCAACTTTGCGCCTATAACAATCCGGATGGTTCTTTTCCTCTTTGGTCCGGAGGACATGACTTCCACAGTTTCCGAAAACAATTTGAAATGTGGACTCGTCAGACCACAGAACACTTTTCCACTTTGTATCAGTCCATCTTAGATGAGCTCAGGCCCAGCGAAGCCGGCGGCGTTTCTGGGTGTTGTTGATAAACGGTTTTCGCCTTGCATAGGAGAGTTTTAACTTGCACTTACAGATGTAGCGACCAACTGTAGTTACTGACAGTGGGTTTCTGAAGTGTTCCTGAGCCCATGTGGTGATATCCTTTACACACTGATGTTGCTTGTTGATGCAGTACAGCCTGAGGGATCGAAGGTCACGGGCTTAGCTGCTTACGTGCAGTGATTTCTCCAGATTCTCTGAACCCTTTGATGATATTACGGACCGTAGATGGTGAAATCCCTAAATTCCTTGCAATAGCTGGTTGAGAAAGGTTTTTCTTAAACTGTTCAACAATTTGGTCACGCATTTGTTGACAAAGTGGTGACCCTCGCCCCATCCTTGTTTGTGAATGACTGAGCATTTCATGGAATCTACTTTTATACCCAATCATGGCACCCACCTGTTCCCAATTTGCCTGCACACCTGTGGGATGTTCCAAATAAGTGTTCGATGAGCATTCCTCAACTTTATCAGTATTTATTGCCACCTTTCCCAACTTCTTTGTCACGTGTTGCTGGCATCCAAATTCTAAAGTTAATGATTATTTGCAACAAAAAAAAAATGTTTATCAGTTTGAACATCAAATATGTTGTCTTTGTAGCAACTGAATATGGGTTGAAAATGATTTGCAAATCATTGTATTCCATTTATATTTACATCTAACACAATTTCCCAACTCATATGGAAACGGGGTTTGTGGATATACCGGCCCTCTAAATTTGGCCCCCCCGAGGCAAAAAAATTGCCCAGGCCTGGTTTGGAGGAAGTAGAAAAGAAAGCAAAATTGTTTTCTAAATAACTCTGAAATTCCTCCATGGTTTGTTTTCACATTTTCAGGACTTATGCAGATCCCAAGTGCACATAAGCAGGGCCCTCAGGTTAGAAACTTTCTTTTTGCATAATAGCGGCTCTTTAATCTAATCCAAAATTAAATAAAATACACATTAAAATGTGAATATTGCGGCATTTTTAAAACATCATTAAAAAATGCCTGTGGAGGTCCTGGAAGTCCAGTCCAAGGTAACTTCAGTGTCACACATCAGAACCGCGAGGACTAATTACGGACCGAGCGCACGGGAGCTTTGTGAAGTCAGTGAGTGCGCTTGCACAACAGGACGCTTTTTTTTTTTTTGTCTCCAGGTAGCCAGGCGAGAGTTTTCCCCTCAGCGGAGAAGCCATTAGTCAGAATGCTGGTGATTTATGGGACGCCTCCTTGCTGAATTTAAAAGAACTGCCATGCAGTTCTCAAGGCGCGGGGGTTGGGGAGGTTAGCGTCGGTCTTCGGGGCCGCCACCCTTTTGCTCGCCACGGTTGGAGAACACGAAGCCATTCTCCGGCTTCCATTGTCGAGAAGATGCTCGCGAGTTTTGACACACACAGAATGCGGCGAAAAAGAGAACATTTCAGCGTAAACGCTTTATTTCCCGTAATTGTTTGCGAGCATTAATAATAAATGCGCGTCCAAACACAAGGAAACAAAAAGACTAATCACGGGGTCTCATTATTCCCAGATTCTACGCTCCACGATTAATGACTCTCATATTAATGATGTTGTGTACGCTGGCCTCGCCCTCCCCGAAGACGCTTCGATAGCTAATGAGCCTAGAGGACGTCCTGCCGTTCCACAAGCTAGCTTACATTTTTTACCAACCGATGCAAAAGTTCTTGTGTGGTGCTAATTTAGCACTAAGGGCAAAGCAGCGCAGTGCCCAAACACATCCAGCAGATGGCGCTTGGGTTAAGAAAGCATACTTTGTCCCCGCATGTCATTCGATTGTGCTACGTTTGTACTGCAACATTTTCTTGTCTATTATAGTTGATATATTATGGGGCTAGTTATGAATAATAACACGTTAATAGCTAGACAAAAAAATGTTGCAACACAGACGTAGCATTAACGCATGGAGCAAGTTTGGGGCGATAATCATAAAACATTAATAACATAACAAGTTAGAGAGAAAAATGCCGCATAAACCTGCACAAATGTTGTACAAACGATTGGGACGAGTTTGGGGAGATTTTGACATGGTTGGGGAAGGTACTGGTTATGAAAAATAACATTAATTACACGTTAAAAAAAACAACAAATAAAACGTGAATAACATAAAAACTATAATAGTCAAACAAACAATTTTTACAGCACAAACGTAGCACAAACAAATGGGAAAAGTTTTGGGAGATTTTAAGATGGTTGGGGGGGCTGGTTATGAATCATAAAACATTAATAACATAACTAGTTAGAGAGAAAAATACAGCATAAACCTGCACAAACATAGCACAAACGATTGGGACGAGTTTGGGGAGATTTTGACATGGTTGGGGAAGGTACTGGTTATGAAAAATAACATTAATTACACGTTAAAAAAACAACAAATAAAACGTGAATAACATAAAAACTATAATAGTCAAACAAACAATTTTTACGGCACAAACGTAGCACAAACAAATGGGAAAAGTTTTGGGAGATTTTAAGATGGTTGGGGGGGCTGGTTATGAATCATAAAACATTAATAACATAACTAGTTAGAGAGAAAAATACAGCATAAACCTGCACAAACATAGCACAAAACGATTGGGACGAATTTGGGGAGATTTTGACATGGTTGGGGAAGGGACTGGTTTTGAAAAAAAACAATAATTACACGTTAAAAACCCTAAAAAACAAAACGTGAATAACATAAAAACTATAATAGTCATACAAACAGTTTTTACAGCACAAACGTAGCACAAACAAATGGGAAAAGTTTGGGGAGATTTCAACATGGTTGGGGGGGCTGGTTATGAATCATAAAACATTAATAACATAACCAGTTAGAGAGAAAAATACAGCATAAACCTGCACAAACATAGCACAAAACGATTGGGACGAGTTTGGGGAGATTTTGACAAAGTTGGGGGTTGGGAGAGGGACTGGTTATGAAAAATAACACAATATTACACGTTAAAAACATAAAAAAACGTAAAACGTGAATACCATAAAAACTATAATAGTTGGACAAAATATTTTTGCAGCACAAACGTAGCACAAATGAATGGGACAAGATTTTAACAATGTTGGGGGAGCTGGTTATGAATCATAAAACATAAATAACATAAGTCTAATACTGTGGTTAGAGAGAAAAAATGCTGCATAAACCTGCACAAACATAGCACAAACGATTGGGACGAATTTGGGGAGATTTTGACACGGTTGGGGAAGGGACTGGTTTTGAAAAATAACAATAATTACACGTTAAAAACACTAAAAAACTAAACGTGAATAACATAAAAACTATAATAGTCATACAAACAGTTTTTACAGCACAAACGTAGCACAAACAAATGGGAAAAGTTTGGGGAGATTTCAACATGGTTGGGGGGGCTGGTTATGAATCATAAAACATTAATAACATAACTAGTTAGAGAGAAAAATGCCGCATAAACCTGCACAAACGTTGTACAAACGATTGGGACGAGTTTGGGGAGATTTTGACATGGTTGGGGAAGGTATTGGTTATGAAAAATAGCATTAATTACACCAGGGGCAAAGAAAGGCAGTGCCCAAACACATCCAGCAGATGGCGCTTGGGTTAAGAAAGCATACTTTGTCCCCGCATGTCATTCGATTGTGCTACGTTTGTACTGCAACATTTTCTTGTCTATTATAGTTGATATATTATGGGGCTAGTTATGAATAATAACACGTTAATAGCTAGACAAAAATTTTTTGCAACACAGACGTAGCATTAACGCATGGAGCAAGTTTGGGGCGATAATCATAAAACATTAATAACATAACAAGTTAGAGAGAAAAATGCCGCATAAACCTGCACAAACGTTGCACAAACGATTGGGACGAGTTTGGGGAGATTTTGACATGGTTGGGGAAGGGACTGGTTATGAAAAATAACATTAATTACACGTTAAAAAAACAACAAATAAAACGTGAATAACATACAAACTATAATAGTCAAACAAACAATTTTTACAGCACAAACGTAGCACAAACAAATGGGAAAAGTTTTGGGAGATTTTAAGATGGTTGGGGGGGCTGGTTATGAATCATAAAACATTAATAACATAACTAGTTAGAGAGAAAAATACAGCATAAACCTGCACAAACATAGCACAAACGATCAGGACGAATTTGGGGAGATTTTGACTTGGTTGGGGAAGGGACTGGTTTTGAAAAATAACAATAATTACACGTTAAAAACACTAAAAAACAAAACGTGAATAACATAAAAACTATAATAGTAAAAAAAAAAAAAAAAACAAAAAAAAAAAAAAAAAAAAAAAAAACTATAATAGTCATACAAACAGTTTTTACAGCACAAACGTAGCACAAACAAATGGGAAAAGTTTGGGGAGATTTCAACATGGTTGGGGGGGGCTGGTTATGAATCATAAAACATTAATAACATAACTAGTTAGAGAGAAAAATACAGCATAAACCTGCACAAACATAGCACAAAACGATTGGGACGATTTTGGGGAGATTTTGACAAAAACAACACATTAATTACACGTTAAAAAGATAGAAAACATAAAACGTGAATAACATAAAAACTATAGTAGTTAGACAAATGTTGCGTCACAATCAGCACGAACGAATGGCACAAGTTTGGGGAGATTTTGATAAGGTTGGGGGGCTTGGTTATGAATCATGAAACATTAATAACGTAACGCTAATACTGTAGTTAGAGAGGAAAAATGCCGCATTAACCCGCACAAACATAGCACAAACGATTGGGACGAGTTTGGGGAGATTTTGATAAGGTTGGGGGGGCTGGTTAGGAATCATAAAACATTAATAACATAACTAGCTAGAGAGAAAAATGCAGCATAAACCTGCACAAACATAGCACAAACGATTCGGACGAGTTTTGGGAGATTTTGACAAAATAACTAATTAATTACACGTTAAAGACATAAAAAACATAAAACATGAATAACATAAAAACTATAGTAGTTAGACAAATGTTGCATCACAATCAGCACAAACATAGCACAAACGAATGGTACAAGTTTGGGGAGATTTTAACATGGTTGGGTGGGCTGGTTATGAATCATAAAACATTAATAACATAACTTTAGTACTGTAGTTACAGAAAAATGCTGCATAAACCTGCACAAACATAGCACAAATGATTGGGACGAGTTTTGGGAAATTTTGACATGGTTGGGGAAGGGACTGGTTATGAAAAATAACACATTAATTACACGTAAAAAAACAAAACGTGAATAACATAAAAACTATAATAGTTGGACAAACAATTTTTACAGCACAAACGTAGCACAAACGAATGGGACAAGTTTCGGGAGATTTTGATAAGATTGGGGGCCCTGGTTATGAATCAAAAAACATTAATAACATAAACACTATAATAGACAATACATCTTGCATCACAATACGCACAAACGTAGCACAAACGTAGCACAAACGAATGGGACAAGTTTGGGGAGATTTTACAAGGTTGGGGGGCTTGGTTATGAATCATAAAACATTAATAACATAACGCAAATACTGTAGTTAGAGATACAAAATGCTGCATAAACCTGCACAAACATAGCACAAACGATTGGGACGAGTTTGGGGAGATTTTGACAAAGTTGGGGGTTGGGAGAGGGACTGGTTATGAAAAATAACACAATATTACACGTTAAAAACATAAAAAAACGTAAAACGTGAATACCATAAAAACTATAACAGTTGGACAAAATATTTTTGCAGCACAAACGTAGCACAAATGGATGGGACAAGATTTTAACAATGTTGGGGAGCTGGTTATGAATCATAAAACATAAATAACATAAGTCTAATACTGTAGTTAGAGAGAAAAAATGCTGCATAAACCTGCACAAACATAGCACAAACGATTGGGACGAGTTTGGGGAGATTTTGACAAGGTTGGGGGGGCTGGTTATGAATCATAAAACATTAATAACATAAGTCTAATACTGTAGTTAGAGAGAAAAAATTCCGCATTAAACTGCACAAACATAGCACAAACGATTGGGACGAGTTTGGGGAGATTTTGCTAAGGTTGGGGGGGCTGGTTAGGAATCATAAAACATTAATAACATAACTAGCTAGAGAGAAAAATGCAGCATAAACCTGCACAAACATAGCACAAACGATTCGGACGAGTTTTGGGAGATTTTGACAAAATAACATTAATTACACGTTAAAGACATAAAAAACATAAAACATGAATAACATAAAAACTATAGTAGTTAGACAAATGTTGCATCACAATCAGCACAAACATAGCACAAACGAATGGTACAAGTTTGGGGAGATTTTAACATGGTTGGGTGGGCTGGTTATGAATCATAAAACATTAATAACATAACTTTAGTACTGTAGTTACAGAAAAATGCTGCATAAACCTGCACAAACATAGCACAAAGGATTGGGACGAGTTTTGGGAAATTTTGACATGGTTGGGGAAGGGACTGGTTATGAAAAATAACACATTAATTACACGTAAAAAAACAAAACGTGAAATAACATAAAAACTATAATAGTTGGACAAACAATTTTTACAGCACAAACGTAGCACAAACGAATGGGACAAGTTTCGGGAGATTTTGATAAGATTGGGGGCCCTGGTTATGAATCAAAAAACATTAATAACATAAACACTATAATAGACAATACATCTTGCATCACAATACGCACAAACGTAGCACAAACGTAGCACAAACGAATGGGACAAGTTTGGGGAGATTTTACAAGGTTGGGGGGCTTGGTTATGAATCATAAAACATTAATAACATAACGCAAATACTGTAGTTAGAGATACAAAATGCTGCATAAACCTGCACAAACATAGCACAAACGATTGGGACGAGTTTGGGGAGATTTTGACAAAGTTGGGGGTTGGGAGAGGGACTGGTTATGAAAAATAACACAATATTACACGTTAAAAACATAAAAAAACGTAAAACGTGAATACCATAAAAACTATAATAGTTGGACAAAATATTTTTGCAGCACAAACGTAGCACAAATGAATGGGACAAGATTTTAACAATGTTGGGGGAGCTGGTTATGAATCATAAAACATAAATAACATAAGTCTAATACTGTAGTTAGAGAGAAAAAATGCTGCATAAACCTGCACAAACATAGCACAAACGATTGGGACGAGTTTGGGGAGATTTTGACAAGTTTGGGGGGGCTGGTTATGAATCATAAAACATTAATAACATAACTAGTTAGAGAGACAAATGCAGCATAAACCTGCACAAACATAGCACAAAGGATTGGGACGAGTTTGGGGAGATTTTGACAAAAGAACCCATTAATTACACGTTAAAAACATAAAACGTGAGTAACAAAAACTATAGTAGTTAGACAAATGTTGCATCACAATCAGCACAAGCGTAGCACAAACGAATGGGACAAGTTTGGGGAGATTTTAACATGGTTGGGGGGGGGGGCTGGTTATGAATCATAAAACGTTAACTAACAAAAACTATAATAGTTAGACAAAACATGTTGCATCACAATCAGCACAAACATTAATAACATAACTCGAGTACTGTAGTTAGAGAGAAAAAAATGCTGCATAAACCTGCACAAACATAGCACAAAACGATTGGGACGAGTTTGGGGAGATTTTGACATGGTTGGGGAAGGGACTGGTTATGAATCATAAAACATTAATAACATAACTCTAATATTGTAGTTGGAGAGAAAAAATGCCGCATTAACCTGCACAAAAATAGCACAAACGATTGGAACGAGTTTCGGGAGATTTTGATAAGGTTGGGGGGGCTCGTTATGAACCATAAAACATTAATAACAACTAGTTAGAGAGAAAAATGCTGCATAAACCTGCACAAACATAGCACAAACGATTGGGACGAGTTTGGGGATTTTTTGACATGGTTGGGGAAGGGACTGGTTATGAAAAATAACATTAATTACACGTTAAAAACCAAAAAACCCAAAACGTGAATAGCATAAAAGCTATAATAGTTGGACAAAACAATTTTTACAGCACAAACGTAGCACAAACATATGGGAGAAGTTTGGGGAGATTTTAACATGGTTGGGGGGGCTGGTTATGAATCATAAAACATTAATAACATAACTAGTTAGAGAGAAAAATGCTGCATAAACCTGCACAAACATAGCACAAACGATTGGGATGAGTTTGGGGATTTTTTGACATGGTTGGGGAAGGGACTGGTTATGAAAAATAACATTAATTACACGTTAAAAAACCAAAAAACCAAAACGTGAATAGCATAAAAACTATAATAGTTGGACAAAACAATTTTTACAGCACAAACGTAGCACAAACATATGGGAGAAGTTTGGGGAGATTTTAACATGGTTGGGGGGGCTGGTTATGAATCATAAAACATTAATAACATAACTAATACTGTAGTTAGAGAGAGAAAATGCCACATGAACCTGCACAAACATAGCACAAATGATTGGGACGAGTTTGGGGAGATTTTGATAAGGTGGGGGGGGTGGGGGGGGGGGTGGTTATGAATCATAAAACATTAATAACATAACTAGTTAGAGAGAAAAATGCTGCATAAACCTGCACAAACATAGCACAAAGGATTGGGACGAGTTTGGAGAGATTTTGACATAGTTGGGGAAGGGACTGGTTATGAAAAATAACATCAATTACACGTAAAAAAAACCTAAAAAAAACCTGAATAACATAAAAACTATAATAGCTGGACAAACAATTTTTACAGCACAAACGTCACGATCAAAAGTTTACATACACTTGTAAAGAACATAATGTCATGGCTGTGTTGAGTTTCCAATAATTTCTACAACTCTTATTTTTTTGTGATAGAGTGATTGGAGCACATACTTGTTGGTCACAAAAAAACATTCATGAAGTTTGGTTCTTTTATGAATTTATTATGGGTCTACTGAAAATATGACCAAATCTTCTGGGTCAAAAGTATATTTGGTTACATGTCCCTTGGCAAGTTTCACTGCAATAAGGCGCTTTTGGTAGCCATCCACAAAATCGGTGCAGTTCAGCTAAATTTGTTGGTTTTCTGACATGGACTTGTTTCTTCAGCATTGTCCACACGTTTAAGTCAGGACTTTGGGAAGGCCATTCTAAAACCTTAATTCTTGCCTGATTTAGCCATTCCTTTACCACTTCCCTTGGGGGTCATTGTCCTGTTGGAATTTGTGCTAATAATACTACCACCACCATTTTTGACGGTAGGAATGGTGTTCCTGGGATTAAAGCCCTCACTTTTTCTCCTCCAAACATATTGCTGGGTATTGTGGCCAAACAGCTTAATTTTAGTTTCATCTGACCACAGAACTTTCCTCCAGAAGGTCTTATCTTTGTCCATGTGATGTCAGATGAAACACAAATTGAGCTGTTTGGCCACAACACCCAGCAATATGTTTGGAGGAGATCACTCCATCACAACAAAATAAGGTATTACGGTTGAACGTCATATCATACTACAGATGACTGAAAGAAAAAGGTACACACCTGCTCACGAGGATGTCACCAAGATCTTTGGCTGCCTTCCGGCAAACTCCGTTGCCATTGCCCCGACATATTCTGCCTAGAAACAAGAGAAGTCACGTAAGCAAGGGAAAATATTTCAATTGATCTCCATTTTTAAAGTTTCACGACAAATCAGGCATAAATAATATTTATTGGTGACAATTGCAAACACACTGCAAAAACAGAAATCTAAGTAAGATGAAATATCTCAAATAAGGGTGATATTTGCTTATTTTCTGTCTGATAAGATAATTCTTCTCACTAAGCAGATTTTATGTTAGAGTGTTTTACTTGTTTTAAGTGTTTTGGTCCTAAATTATCTCAGTAAGATATTACAGCTTGTAGCTGAGATTTGATGACCTATATTGAGTAAAACATGCTTGAAACTAGAATATCAACTGTTCCAAAGCTGTGTCATCAACACTCACAAGTATAAAACTGCTTTTTCAAAGTAATAATTTCTTATTTCAAGCATGAAATAAAAAATCATGACTTTGACACAATTGTGTCTCATAATTAAAACGGATGACAGCCAAATTGACTTTGCTGTTTTATTTTCAATGAAACAATAGAAAACACGTACTCATATAGTAGTACAGTTGGCACAGTACAGTAAACTGACAGTTAATATTTAAACATTTCACATGTGACATTTCAAACAATTTTGAACAGAAAAAGTTCATGCACATTCAGATAAATTCTTCAAAATTACAATTAAAAAAATGTGGCCGGGGGCCGGGCTGTAAATATATATGTATATATATATGTATATATACACATATATACATATACATACATATATATATATATATATATATATATATATATGTATGTATATATATTTATGTATGTATATATATATATGTATGTATGTATGTATGTGTATATATATATATATATATATATATATATATATATATATATATATATATACATATATACATATATATATATATATATATATATACATATATACATATATATATATATATATATATATATATATATATATATATATATATATATATATATATATATATATATATATATATATATATATATATGTCTTAATTAGATTATCCAAATAAAATAGTGCTCGATACCGTGGTAGAGCGTAATATGTATGTGTGGGAAAAAAATCACAAGACAATAATGTTGATTATTCAATAACATGGCAAATTCTTGCATCCAGCACATCTTACAACAGTGGTAATAAAAGATGCAACCTATGCTTAAAAGAGAAACTGTTTATTATATACCGTCCAGACCTGTCATCCCTCAACAAGCGCAGCGAAATTGCATCAGTATGCCGTCACAGAAGGAAACACAGGTAGGTAACACACGAGCCAATCACGACGCCCCTACGCCTGACTGTACCCACCCGCTCTGTGCCCTATATAAACCATGGTATGTGAATGCTTCCATTAAAATCTCCTGATGATTGAGGAAACCCCTCATGAAACAGGCCTATAGAGATGAAATAGTCTTGTGATTTTTTTCCCCCACACATACATACATATATATATATATATATATATATATACATATATATACATATATATATATATATATATACATATATATATATATATATACATATATATATATACATATAGGTGTGAATGAATGATGGGTTCCCACTTCTCTGTGAGCACTTTGAGTATCTAACAATAGAAAAAGTGCGATATAAATCTAATCCATTATTATTATTATCATTATTATATATATATATATATATATATATATATATATATATATATATATATATATATATATATATATATATATATATATATATATATATATATATATATATATATATATATATATATATATATATATATATATATATATATATATATATATATATATATATATATATATATATACACACATTCCTTGCGCACTAATGACTGAAAGAGCACGCACTTGATGCGATGATATCATGCTATCGATGGAAAAATGCATCTTTAGACAATTTGATTTGCCTGAGTGGCTAGTAGACCCCGAGAGTAACAAGCAGTTGCCTTGTTGCCTTTCCAGTAAGAAAAATGAACTCATTTTTAGTATAAGTTTGCTGGTTTCAAGAAATGTTAAGCCGAGCGCATATCATTATGTCAAGATAATGGCACTAGCATTTACTTAATTTAAGAACATTTTTCAACATATTGAGAAAAAAGGTCTCATATTTGTTTTTTCTACCAAGAAAAGTGCACTTGTTATTAGTGAGAATATACTTATTTTAAGGTATTTTTGGGTTCATTGAGGTTAGCTAATTTTACTTGTTTGGGAAATTCTTGACAAGCCAAATTTTCTTGTTCTATTGGCAGATAATTTTGCTTAGTTCAAGTAAAATACCCCTAATTTTTGTATTTTTGTTCTTGTTCTTGAACACTGACTTTTTGCAAACACCCACTTCCTTCAAATATGTGCCACTTCCTTCAGATCGGCTGTGATTTGTTAGAAAACCCTGTCGCCACTCAGCTTGAAGAGGGGCCGCAAATTCGAGCGCGTGACTCCGCCGTGTTAATATTAATACGGCCGGCCGCGCATTTATCACGTTTTGCCTAATTTGCAGTCGGCAAATCTCGGCGGGGGAGCACTGGCGGAAACAAAGATATGAAAACATCGGCAACCATTAAGGACGATAAAGCTTCAGCGTCTCCTGACCGACTTGGCGGAGTTGCAAAAGTAAAAGAGCCCAGGAGCTTCAACATGTCACTCTTCATCTCCGCTATACAGAAGATGTCAGCTCGGAGTAGCAAAGTATTCCTTTGTGGTTTGAGTGCTGCTGCGATACAATCGAGCCCCCCCCCCCAACTCCCCCCCCACGCTGGGAGCGACACCGGGCCAAGTCTTTGCCAGACTCCAGCTGAGGTTCTGACAGGATCCCCGCATGAAGGCAACCCAGCCCGGACCTCTCTGGGGTCACACAAGAAAAGAAGAAGAAAAAAATAAAGAACGATTATTTCAAAAGGTCACTTGGAATAGTGCGGCAAAAAATAGGATTCCAACAAAAAAAGATATATAAGGTCTGCGATCTCCATGGCAACATCCCGTCGTCACATTACTACTTCTACTATCCGACTTTTTAAATGACGTACTAAAAGGCACAAAAGACTGTCAGGTTCAAACACTGATGACATCTATTAAACAAGACAAGAAGCAAAGAATCAAACAGAGGCAGAATTCAATTTTGCTCAATTGAGGAGAAGCGTGTCGACCTGTAACCTCTTACAGCAGGGGTCCCCAAACTATGGCCCGCGGTCCGGATCCGGCCCGCCAGCGTCCAAAATCAGGCCCGCGGGAAGTCCCAAGAATTAAAGAAAAAAAAAAAAAAAAAAAAAAAAAAAAATTACTTTTTTTTTCTTTTTTTTTCTTTCTGTCTTTCCTTATCCACTTTGTACCGCTTGCTACTCACGGTGTCTCTTAGCCGCTCAGGCAAATCATATTGTCTAAAAATGCATTTTTTCATCAATAACGTGACATCATCACGCACATATATACATATATATATATATATATATATATATATATATATATATATATATATATATATATATATATATATATATATATATATATATATATATATATATATATATATATATATATATATATATATATACACACACACACTACCGTTCAAAGGTTTGGGGTCACCCAAACAATTTTGTGGAATAGCCTTCATTTATAAGAACAAGAATAGACTGTCGAGTTTCAGATGAAAGTTCTCTTTTTCTGGCCATTTTGAGCGTTTAATTGACCCCACAAATGTGATGCTCCAGAAACTCAATCTGCTCAAAGGAAGGTCAGTTTTGTGGCTTCTGTAACGAGCTAAACTGTTTTCAGATGTGTGAACATGATTGCACAAGGGTTTTCTAATCATCAATTAGCCTTCTGAGCCAATGAGCAAACACATTTTACTGGAGTGATAGTTGCTGGAAATGGGCCTCTATACACCTATGTAGATATTGCACCAAAAACCAGACATTTGCAGCTAGAGTAGTCATTTACCACATTAGCAATGTATAGAGTGTATTTCTTTAAAGTTAAGACTAGTTTAAAGTTATCTTCATTGAAAAGTACAGTGCTTTTCCTTCAAAAATAAGGACATTTCAATGTGACCCCAAACTTTTGAACGGTAGTATATATATATATATATATATATATATATATATATATATATATATATATATATATATATATATATATATATATATATATATATATATACAGCCCGGCCCCCGGCCAAATTGTTGTAACCCAATGCGGCCCCTGAGCCAAAAAGTTTGGGAACCCCTGTCTCACAGTGTCAAACCACGCTCTGGCAAAAGACTGTACGCCACTTCTTTTTATTTGGACTTTCCCTGTTTACATAACAACATCTGTTTCTAAAGGAATGGGGAGTATGTAAACAGTCATTGATTTCGGTCACATTAACACAAAAGAAAAAGATGCCTCGGGCTTGGGCTGGTCCTGGATTCAGCTTGAGCAGGTCTTCGATGACAATAGATAACCCCCTCCCGTCTCCTCCCATCGTACACAATGGAATTTTCCAAGCCTTTGCTTGGTGCAATAAAGACAGCCTCTTGTCTGTTCATTGGGAACTCAGAGAACGGAAAGTTTTTTGATAATTTCCATGCAATTTTTCTGACAAAACCAACACAAACCACCTTATATAAAATTGAGACATAAAACGTGGATACAAAGAATAACAAAAATAAACATCAAACTTAATAAAGAAACAAGCTAAAATTAAATGAAATCGTATACACGCAATAATTACTTAAAATAAACAAAACAAACACCTCGCTCAATATACTACTAATAATGTACAGCATATACCAGGCCTGGGCAATTATTTTGACTCGGTGAAAATGGAAAAAGATTAAGAAAAAAATATACATTTGTTTTAATACATTTTCTTTTGGAGGACAAACATGACACAAACCTTCCCAATTGTTAGAAACCCCACTGTTTATATTAAACATGCTTCACTGATGAGAGTATTTGGCAAGCACCGTCCTGTCCTACTCATTTCAGCAATCCTTGAACTCATCGTAGTTTGTTTACATGTACAACTTTCTCAGATGCTGCCACAGAAAGACATGTCTTATGCCACTTCTTCTTTGTCTCATTTTGTCCACCAAACGTTTTATGCTGTGCGTGAACGCACAAATGTGAGCTTTGTTGATTTTATTGATTTGCTGGAGTGCTTATCAGGCATATTTGCCCAATCCATTACTGCGGGCTAATCGATGCTAACATGCTATTTAGGCTAGGTGTATGTACATATTGCATCATTATGCCTCGTTTTTTGGTATATTTGAGCTCATTTAATTTCCTTTACTTGTGTCCTCTGTCTATTTAATGTATATTTGCATGCCACATGATATTGGCTGCATTTCTGATAGTTATTTGCGTGCCATGTTGTTCCAGACCACAGCAAACATTGCCCATCTTGCAAAAATTTTAATAAAGCCTGCCGTTTCCTTTAACTTGGACACACACATCTCTACCTTTGGCCATTCTGAGCGAGTAATTTCCAGAAGTTATCCAATCCTGTGAGAATCCTCAATTTTACTAATGTTTTCCAATGTTGCGAAAATGTGTAGAATAGAAATTTAAATACAACATTTCTGTCAACAAAGATTTGCGTCAGCCTTTGATAGTAGGCTATAGTGTTTTCCCGATACCAATAAAATTATTTCGATACTTTTCAGTACTTTTTTAAATAAAGGGGACCACAAAAAATGGCATTATTGACTTTATTTTAACAAAAAATCTTAGGGTACATTAAACATATGTTTCTTATTGCAAGTTTGTCCTTCAATAAAATAGTGAACATACTAGACAACTTGTCTTTTAATAGTAAGTAAGCACACAAAGGCTCCTAATTTATTCTGCTGACATATGCAGTAACATATTGTGTTATTTATCATTCTATTATTTTGTCAAAATTATTAAGGACAAGCGGTAGAAAATTAATTATTAATCTACTTGTTCATTTACTGTTAATATCTGCTTACTTTCTCTTTCAACATGTTCTATCTACACTTCTGTTAAAATGTAATAATCACTTATTCTTCTGTTGTTTTGATACTTTACATTAGTTTTGGATGATA
The DNA here is from genome assembly GCF_033978785.1 of Entelurus aequoreus. Taxonomy (NCBI): domain Eukaryota; kingdom Metazoa; phylum Chordata; class Actinopteri; order Syngnathiformes; family Syngnathidae; genus Entelurus; species Entelurus aequoreus. The sequence continues at coordinate 13,836,324 of NC_084736.1, read as the reverse complement.
CCACAAATTTGGGTATCAATCCGACACCAAGTAGTTACAGGATCATACTTTGGTCATATTCAAAGTCCTCATGTGTCCAGGGACATATTTCCTGAGTTTATAAACATAATATACATTTTTTTTTTTTTTAAACGAAAGAAGATGTCGGCGTAATCATCGTATTGACTAGATACGGTCCTATACTTGGTATCATTACAGTGGATGTCAGGTGTAGATCCACCAATGACCATAAAGGGTGTCAATTATTAAAATGTTAAAATGTGTTAAAAAAAAGTTAAATTATTATTTTATTTATTTATTTAACGCTTACAGTAAATCTCTACAGTATATCAACTTCAGGTTGATATTAAGTTAAAAAAAAAAAGCCTTTCCTGTCAAAGACAACTTTGTTTTTTATAATAAAACTGAAATATGCAGTATTTCCCCCACTGCCAAAAACATTCAGAAAGCAATGTTTGATGTGAAGTAATTAGAGCCTTAAAAAGATCAATAATGCAGGACACCATTGATTTTAATGTATTATCATTAAAGATTAAAGATACCAATGATTGTCACACATTTTGAGTAATCACAGTGAAAAGATGAATAAAATCCCATTAAATATATTTGGGATCCAAAAGGTGCCCCACTCATAAAGTGATACATTTTTATTAGTTGTTTTTACTTTCAACACTTAAGTTACGAGATCAACTTCAGATATATCTGTCGATTTTACGTTTGAACTATTATTTTGTTTGTTTTATGCTCTTTTGTTAAAGAAAACGTTGATATTTGTATATGGCAACCACACAATATATGCAATATTTTCCGCATAAAGCATTTTAAAGTGAAATATTTTAAATAATTGGAGCCTTGAATAGGTCAACAACTTTATAACATTGATTTTTTTTTTGAGCAATGGCAAAAAAATAAAAATAAAGATTGACAAAAGAAAAAAAACAGCCTGCATGGCAACTTTGTGTCAACTGTAGTAGAATTTCTGACCTTTGAACTATATTTCATGTCGGTCAAGAACGTACGTTCATTTAATTTCTCTTCTATTCTGTGCCATTGAATGGACCGGGTGCGGGACAAAGTTGAATATGAAGTCGTGCCAACCTGTCTACAGAATGTTTTGATTGTCTAAGTATGATTAAGGGATTCAAGGATGTTGCAAAACAAACATGTCGAAGACCACAAGACCGTGATGCACGAGAAAAAACAGAGTGACGCACGAAGAAACAGATAAAATGGCCAGGAGACCAGGACTCTAGAGAGATTGCTTTTTTGTGTGTCCTCCGGAGGACGGCTGTTTGTTTGCAGAAACAAAACAATCCAACTTATGCACTTTTGACTATGAGTAAATAAACTTGTTGTACTAAATTCACTTTTGTTGCTGTTTAAGCGTCGGACAATCCACTACACAACATTGCCACTTTTTCTAGTTAGATTTCACCTCATTCCACATTTTTTTATGTTTTTTTAAATTTTTGCAATAGCAATTCCAGAATGTGTGGCGGGCCGGTAAACAATTAGCTACGGGCCGCTAATGGCCCCCGGGCCGCACTCTGGACACCCCTGTCTTAATATGATCTACTTAGTCCATAAGTACACAAACGTGCACTTCATGTT
>NC_084736.1:13802213-13829713 GCF_033978785.1 Entelurus aequoreus | reverse complement strand
CGTGTTGTGGCTTAATGTTGTCTTGTGGCTTAAAGTTGTTGTGTTGTGGCCTATTATTGTTGCGTTGTGGCTCAATGTTATGTTGTGGCTTAGTGTTTATTGTGTTGTGGCATAATGTTGTTGTGGGTTAATATAGTTGTGTTGTGACTTAATGTTGTTGTGTTGTGGCTTAATGTTGTTGTGTTGTGCCTTAATGCAGTCTTGTGGCTTAAAGTTGTTGTGTTGTGGTCTAACATTGTTGCATTGTGGCTCAATGTTGTTATATTGTGTGTTAGTGTTGTGTTGTGGCATAATGTTGTTGTGTTTTGCCCTAATGTAGGTGTGGCTGAATGTTGTGTTGTGGCTTAAGGTGTTGTGTTGTGGCTCAATGTTGTTCTGTTATGGCTTAATGTTGTGTTTTAAATTTGTTGTGTTGTGGCTTAATGTTGTTGTGTTGTGGTTTTAAGTTGTGTTTTGCCCTAATGTAGGTGTGGCTGAATGTTGTGTTGTGGCTTAAGGTGTTGTGTTGTGGCTTATTGTTGTTCTGTTATGGCTTAATGTTGTGTTTTAAATGTGTTGTGTTGTAGCTTAATGTTGTTGTGTTGTGGCTCAATGTGGTTGTGTTGCAGCTTGAAGTGTTGTGGCTTAATGTTGTTGTGTTGTGGCATAATGTTGTTGTGTTGTGGCCTAATGTAGGTGTGGCTTAAGGTGTTGTGTTGTGGCTTATTGTTGTTCTGTTGTGGCTTAATGTTGTTGTGTTGTGGCTTAATGTTGTTGTGTTTTGCCATAATGTAGGTGTGGCTGAATGTTGTGTTGTGGCTTAAGGTGTTGTGGCTTAATGTTGTTCTGTTATGGCTTAATGTTGTGTTTTAAATTTGTTGTGTTGTGGCTTAATGTTATTGTGTTGTGGCTCAATGTGGTTGTGTTGCAGCTTGAGGTGTTGTGGCTTAATGTTGTTGTGTTGTGGCATAATGTTGTTGTGTTGTGGCCTAATGTTGTTGTGTTGTGGCCATAATGTAGGTGTGCCTGAATGTTGTGTTGTGGCTTAATGTTGTTCTGTTACGGCTTAATGTTGTTCTGTTACGGCTTAATGTTGTGTTTTAAATGTTTTGTTCTGTGGCTTAATGTTGTTGTGTTGTGGCTTAATGTTGTTCTGTTATGGCTTAATGTTGTGTTTGAAATTTGTGTTGTGGCTTAATGTTGTTGTGTTGTGGCTCAATGTGGTTGTGTTGCAGCTTGAGGTGTTGTGTTGTGGCTTAATGTTGTTGTGTTGTGGCCTAATGTTGTGTTTTGCCCTAATGTAGGTGTGGCTGAATGTTGTGTTGTGGCTTAAGGTGTTGTGTTGTGGCTTATTGTTGTTCTGTTATGGCTTAATGTTGTGTTTTAAATGTGCTGTGTTGTGGTTAAATGTTGTTGTGTTGTGGCATAATGTTGTTGTGTTATGGTCTAATGTTGTTGTGTTGTGGTCTAATGTTGTTGTGTTTTGCCCTACTGTAGGTGTGGCTGAATGTTGTGTTGTGGCTTATTGTTGTTCTGTTATGGCTTAATGTTGTGTTTCAAATTTGTTGTGTTGTGGCTTAATGTTGTTGTGTTGTGGCTTAATGTTATTGTGTTGTGGCTTAATGTTGTTGTGTTTTGCCCTACTGAAAGTGTGGCTGAATGTTGTGTTGTGGCTTAAGGTGTTGTGGCTTATTGTTTTTCTGTTTTGGCTTAATTTTGTGTTTTAAATTTGTTGTGTTGTGGCCTAAAGCAGGTGTGGCTGAATGTTGTGTTGTGGCTTAAGGTGTTGTGTTGTGGCTTATTGTTGTTCTGTTACGGCTTAATGTTGTGTTTTAAATGTTTTGTGCTGTGGCTTAATGTTGTTGTGTTGTGGCTTAATGTTGTTCTGTAATGGCTTAATGTTGTGTTTGAAATTTGTGTTGTGGCTTAATGTTGTTGTGTTGTGGCTCAATGTGGTTGTGTTGCAGCTTGAGGTGTTGTGTTGTGGCTTAATGTTGTTGTGTTGTGGCTTAATGTTGTGTTTTGCCCTAATGTAGGTGTGGCTGAATGTTGTGTTGTGGCTTAATGTTGTTGTGTTGTGGCTTAATGTTGTTGTGTTTTGCCCTACTGTAGGTGTGACTGAATGTTGTGTTGTGGCTTAAGGTGTTGTGTTGTGGCTTATTGTTGTTCTGTTACGGCTTAATGTTGTGTTTTAAATGTTTTGTGCTGTGGCTTAATGTTGTTGTGTTGTGGCTTAATGTTGTTCTGTAATGGCTTAATGTTGTGTTTGAAATTTGTGTTGTGGCTTAATGTTGTTGTGTTGTGGCTCAATGTGGTTGTGTTGCAGCTTGAGGTGTTGTGTTGTGGCTTAATGTTGTTGTGTTGTGGCTTAATGTTGTGTTTTGCCCTAATGTAGGTGTGGCTGAATGTTGTGTTGTGGCTTAATGTTGTTGTGTTGTGGCTTAATGTTGTTGTGTTTTGCCCTACTGTAGGTGTGACTGAATGTTGTGTTGTGGCTTAAGGTGTTGTGTTGTGGCTTATTGTTGTTCTGTTACGGCTTAATGTTGTGTTTTAAATGTTTTGTGCTGTGGCTTAATGTTGTTGTGTTGTGGCTTAATGTTGTTCTGTTATGGCTTAATGTTGTGTTTGAAATTTGTGTTGTGGCTTAATGTTGTTGTGTTGTGGCTCAATGTGGTTGTGTTGCAGCTTGAGGTGTTGTGTTGTGGCTTAATGTTGTTGTGTTGTGGCTTAATGTTGTGTTTTGCCCTAATGTAGGTGTGGCTGAATGTTGTGTTGTGGCTTAAGGTGTTGTGTTGTGGCTTATTGTTGTTCTGTTATGGCTTAATGTTGTGTTTTAAATGTGCTGTGTTGTGGTTAAATGTTGTTGTGTTGTGGCATAATGTTGTTGTGTTGTGGTCTAATGTTGTTGTGTTTTGCCCTACTGTAGGTGTGGCTGAATGTTGTGTTGTGGCTTATTGTTGTTCTGTTATGGCTTAATGTTGTGTTTCAAATTTGTTGTGTTGTGGCTTAATGTTGTTGTGTTGTGGCTTAATGTTGTTGTGTTGTGGCTTAATGTTGTTGTGTTTTGCCCTACTGTAAGTGTGGCTGAATGTTGTGTTGTGGCTTAAGGTGTTGTGGCTTATTGTTTTTCTGTTTTGGCTTAATTTTGTGTTTTAAATTTGTTGTGTTGTGGCTTAATGCTGTTGTGTTGTGGCTCAATGTGGCTGTGTTGCAGCTTGAGGTGTTGTGGCTTAATGTTGTTGTGTTGTGGCATAATGTTGTTGTGTTGTGGCCTAAAGCAGGTGTGGCTGAATGTTGTGTTGTGGCTTAATGCTGTTGTGTTGTGGCTCAATGTGGCTGTGTTGCAGCTTGAGGTGCTGTGGCTTAATGTTGTTGTGTTGTGGCATAATGTTGTTGTGTTGTGGCCTAAAGCAGGTGTGGCTGAATGTTGTGTTGTGGCTTAATGCTGTTGTGTTGTGGCTCAATGTGGCTGTGTTGCAGCTTGAGGTGTTGTGGCTTAATGTTGTTGTGTTGTGGCTTAAGGTGTTGTGTTGTGGCTTATTGTTGTTCTGTTACGGCTTAATGTTGTGTTTTAAATGTTTTGTGCTGTGGCTTAATGTTGTTGTGTTGTGGCATAATGTTGTTGTGTTGTGGCCTAAAGCAGGTGTGGCTGAATGTTGTGTTGTGGCTTAAGGTGTTGTGTTGTGGCTTATTGTTGTTCTGTTACGGCTTAATGTTGTGTTTTAAATGTTTTGTGCTGTGGCTTAATGTTGTTGTGTTGTGGCTTAATGTTGTTCTGTTATGGCTTAATGTTGTGTTTGAAATTTGTGTTGTGGCTTAATGTTGTTGTGTTGTGGCTCAATGTGGTTGTGTTGCAGCTTGAGGTGTTGTGTTGTGGCTTAATGTTGTTGTGTTGTGGCCTAATGTTGTGTTTTGCCCTAATGTAGGTGTGGCTGAATGTTGTGTTGTGGCTTAAGGTGTTGTGTTGTGGCTTATTGTTGTTCTGTTATGGCTTAATGTTGTGTTTCAAATTTGTTGTGTTGTGGCTTAATGTTGTTGTGTTGTGGCTTCATGTTGTTGTGTTTTGCCCTACTGTAGGTGTGGCTGAATGTTGTGTTGTGGCTTAAGGTGTTGTGTTGTGGCTTATTGTTGTTCTGTTATGGCTTAATGTTGTGTTTCAAATTTGTTGTGTTGTGGCTTAATGTTGTTGTGTTGTGGCTTAATGTTGTTGTGTTTTGCCCTACTGTAGGTGTGGCTGAATGTTGTGTTGTGGCTTAAGGTGTTGTGTTGTGGCTTATTGTTGTTCTGTTATGGCTTAATGTTGTGTTTCAAATTTGTTGTGTTGTGGCTTAATGTTGTTGTGTTGTGGCTTAATGTTGTTGTGTTTTGCCCTACTGTAGGTGTGGCTGAATGTTGTGTTGTGGCTTAAGGTGTTGTGTTGTGGCTTATTGTTGTTCTGTTATGGCTTAATGTTGTGTTTCAAATTTGTTGTGTTGTGGCTTAATGGTGTTGTGTTGTGGCTCAATGTGGTTGTGTTGCAGCTTGAGGTGTTGTGTTGTGGCTTAATGTTGTTGTGTTGTGGCTTTATATGCATGTATAGTATAGTATCGATCCGATACCAATACCCAAGTATCGATACTATCGATATTTGGATCAATATGCCCACCCCTACCGGCAAATGCCTGAGCAATATGACGTCACATGCAGCAAAAGTATCAAATCATGGTACCGTTTGATTTGAATCGGTACCCATTAGTACCAAATTATGGTCACTGAAAATGACTCAAACCGTTATAGCTGTGATTCAATTAAACCCCACAGTTCCCCAGTGCCGGCAGCACTCGTGCAGCCCCCAGGCTGAGACTCGACCACTACCATGCTTGACACATTTATAGGGCATATAAGCCAGTCATGGTGGGGGGTACTGTTACGACCTGCGCACGGTGGCGGTACAGTCCCTCGTCCAGGGACTGCACGAGTGCTGCCGGCCACTGAAATTGAATCCTAAAATACCCCGTTTTTACCACGTCAAAAAGATGAAATACTTGTGAAGTACACGCACAAAGCCTGTCGATACTATAGTCACATTTCAGAGGAAGCGAAAGTCCAAAGCAGACATCCAAGTGTTAGCTCCGACTTCCTGCTCCTCGCCTACTTTATGTGGCCCCTCCCTCCCTCCTGCAGGTCTCCAAAGCGGAGCCCAGCAGAGCGTCGGATCCCGCCTCTCATGAAAGGAGCTCTTTGATAAGCGTCGGCCAGGAGCGACACAAGGGAGGCAATCAGAGCCCTGAGCTCCACCACAGATGACTTGTGTGCTCGCTTGTGATGTTGTTTGCCTTCTTTGACCCGATAAACGCGCCTCCCTTAAAAAGAGGAGGAATCCTTCAAGGTTTTGTGTTGTTTGGTGTCCCTCGTGCACCTTCTGAGAAACATTTGCTCTGCCTCCGCTCGCCTTTGTACGCACGCACAACAACAGCGAGGTGCCGAGCTTTGAAGGACTTCTGGATGTCTTGACGTTTTTGAAGCTAAGATTTTATTATTATTTTTTTGTCTTTCTAGGAGCTTAAATGGAAATGAATCAACACACAGTCGTTATTGTCTAAATATCCGGGGGAGCTGTGGTTCATAGAGGGAAACATGAATACAAACACAAGTTTGAATCGTATATGTTTATATTTGATGCTGCTCATCGGTGCCAGAAGCACTCGTGCAGCCCCAGACCGTAACGTTACCACCACCGTGCTTGACTGTTGGTAAGACAATTATCTTGCTGGTCAATTGTGTTTAATTTTCATGTTCCTCCTCAAGGAACTGAAGTTCCCCCAATGCTGGCAGCACTCATGCACCCCTGTACCATGCAATTACCACACACATGCTTGACTGTAGGCAATACACAATTATCTTGCTGCTCAATTGTGTTGGAAATCGTGTTTCCTCTCAAGAAACTGAAGTTCCCCCAATGCTAACAGCACTCATGCATCCCTGTACCATGCAATTACCACACACATGCTTGACTGTAGGCAATACACAATTATCTTGCTGCTCAATTGTGTTGGAAATCATGTTTCCTCTCAAGAAACTGAAGTTCCCCCAATCCTGGCGGCACTCATGCAGCCCCATACCATGAAATTACCACACACATGCTTGACTGTAGGCAACACACAATTATCTTTCTGCTCAATTGTGTTGGAAATCATATTTTTTCTTAAGAAACTGAAGCTCTCCCAATGCTGGCAGCACTCATGCATCCCCATACCATGCATTTACCACACACATGCTTGACTGTAGGCAATACCCATTTATCTTGCTGCTCAATTGTGTTAGAAATCATGTTTCCTCTCGAGAAACTGAAGCTCTCCCAATGCTGGCAGCACTCGTGCATCCCCATACCATGAAATTACCACACACATGCTTGACTGTAGACAATACACAATTATCTTGCTGCTCAATTGTGTTGGAAATCATGTTTCCCCTCAAGAAACTGAAGTTCCCCCAATCCTGGCGGCACTCATGCAGCCCCATACCATACCATGCAATTACCACACAAATGCTTGACTGTAGGCAATACACAATTATCTTGCTGCTCAATCGTGTTGGAAATCATGTTTCCCCTCAAGAAACTGAAGTTCCCCCAAACCTGGCGGCACTCATGCAGCCCCAGACCATGCAATTACCACACACATGCTTGACTATAGACAATACACAACTATCTTGCTGCTCATTTGTGTTGGAAATCATGTTTCCTCTCAAGAAACTAAAGTTCCCCCAATCCTGGCGGCACTCATGCAGCCCCATACCATGAAATTACCACACACATGCTTGACTGTAGGCAACACACAATTATCTTTCTGCTCAATTGTGTTGGAAATCATGTTTCCTCTCAAGAAACTGAAGTTCCCCCAGTGTTGGCAGCACTCGTGCATCCCCATACCATGAAATTACCACACACATGCTTGACTGTAAGCAACACACAATTATCGTTCTGCTCAATTGTGTTGGAAATCATGTTTCCTCTCAAGAAACTGAAGTTCCCCCAATCCTGGCGGCACTCATGCAGCCCCATACCGTGCAATTACCACACACATGCTTAACTATAGACAATACACAATTATCCTGCTGCTCAATTGTGTTGGAAATCATGTTTCCTCTCAAGAAACTGAAGTTCCCCCAATCCTGGCGGCACTCATGCAGCCCCAGACCATGCAATTACCACACACATGCTTGACTATAGACAATACACACTTATCTTGCTGCTCAATTGTGTTGGAAATCATGATTCCTCTCAAGAAACTGAAGTTACCCCAATCCTGGCGGCACTCATGCAGCCCCATACAATGCAATTACCACACACATGCTTGACTGTAGGCAAGACACAATTATCTTGCTGCTCAATTGTGTTGGAAATCATGTTTCCCCTCAAGAAACTGAAGCTCTCCCAATGCTGGCAGCACTCGTGCATCCCCATACCATGAAATTACCACACACATGCTTGACTGTAGGCAATACACAATTATCTTGCTGCTCAATTGTGTTGGAAATCATGTTTCCCTTCAAGAAACTGAAGTTCCCCCAATCCTGGCGGCACTCATGCAGCCCCAGACCATGCAATTACCACACACATGCTTGACTATAGACAATACACACTTATCTTGCTGCTCAATTGTGTTGGAAATCATGATTCCTCTCAAGAAACTGAAGTTACCCCAATCCTGGCGGCACTCATGCAGCCCCATACAATGCAATTACCACACACATGCTTGACTGTAGGCAACACACAATTATTTTTCTGCTCAATTGTGTTGGAAATCATGTTTCCTCTCAAGAAACTGAAGTTCCCCCAGTGTTGGCAGCACTCGTGCATCCCCATACCATGAAATTACCACACACATGCTTGACTGTAGGCAATACACAATTATCTTGCTGCTCAATTGTGTTGGAAATCATGTTTCCTCTCAAGAAACTGAAGTTCCCCCAGTGTTGGCAGCACTCGTGCATCCTCATACCATGAAATTACCACACACATGCTTGACTGTAGGCAATACACAATTATCTTGCTGCTCAATTGTGTTGGAAATCATGTTTCCTCTCAAGAAACTGAAGTTCCCCCAATCCTGGCGGCACTCATGCAGCCCCAGACCGTGCAATTACCACACACATGCTTAACTATAGACAATACACAATTATCTTGCTGCTCAATTGTGTTGGAAATCATGTTTCCTCTCAAGAAACTGAAGTTCCCCCAATTCTGGCGGCACTCATGCAGCCCCAGACCGTGCAATTACCACACACATGCTTAACTATAGACAATACACAATTATCTTGCTGCTCAATTGTGTTGGAAATCATGTTTCCTCTCAAGAAACGGAAGTTCCCCCAATCCTGGCGGCATTCATGCAGCCCCATACCATACCATGCAATTACCACACAAATGCTTGACTGTAGGCAATACACAATTATCTTGCTGCTCAATCGTGTTGGAAATCATGTTTCCCCTCAAGAAACTGAAGTTCCCCCAACCCTGGCGGCACTCATGCAGCCCCAGACCATGCAATTACCACACACATGCTTGACTATAGACAATACACAATTATCTTGCTGCTCAATTGTGTTGGAAATCATGTTTCCCATCAAGAAACTGAAGTTCCCCCAATCCTGGCGGCACTCATGCAGCCCCAGACCATGCAATTACCACACACATGCTTGACTATAGACAATACACAATTATCTTGCTGCTCAATTGTGTTGGAAATCATGTTTCCTCTCAAGAAACTGAAGTTACCCCAATCCTGGCGGCACTCATGCAGCCCCATACCATACCATGCAATTACCACACAAATGCTTGACTGTAGGCAATACACAATTATCTTGCTGCTCAATCGTGTTGGAAATCATGTTTCCCCTCAAGAAACTGAAGTTCCCCCAATCCTGGCGGCACTCATGCAGCCACATACCATGCATTTACCACACAATTGCTTAACTATAGGTGAGACACAATTATCTTGCTGCTCAATTGTGTTGGAAATCATGTTTCCTCTCAAGAAACTGAAGTTCCCCCAATCCTGGCGGCACTCATGCAGCCCCAGACCAAGCAATTACCACACACATGCTTGACTATAGGCAATACACAATTATCTTGCTGCTCAATTGTGTTGGAAATCATGTTTCCCCTCAAGAAACTGAGGTTCCCCCAATCCTGGCGGCACTCATGCAGCCCCATACAATGCAATTACCACACACATGCTTGACTGTAGGCAATACACAATTATCTTGCTGCTCAATCGTGTTGGGAATCATGTTTCCCATCAAGAAACTGAAGCTCTCTCAATGCTGGCAGCACTCATGCATCCCCATACCATGCAATTACCACACACATGCTTGACTGTAGGCAATACACAATTATCTTGCTGCTCAATTGTGTTGGAAATCATGTTTCCCATCAAGAAACTGAAGTTCCCCCATTCTTGGCGGCACTCATGCAGCCCTAGACCGTAGATTTACCACACACATGCTTAACTATAGACAATACACAATTATCTTGCTGCTCAATTGTGTTGGAAATCATGTTTTCTCTCAAGAAACTGAAGTTACCCCAATCCTGGCGGCACTCATGCAGCCCCAGACCACCGGTAGGCAACACACAATTATCTTTCTGCTCATTTGTGTTTAGTTTTCATGTTTATCCTTAAGGAACTGAAGCTCCCACAAAATGGCAGCACTCATGCAGCCCCAGACGGTAACGTTACCACCAGCATGCGAGATCACCAGAGATCCAGAGATCATATTTCCCCTCAAGAAACAGAAACTCCCCCAATGCTGGCAGCACTCATGCATCCCCATACTATGAAATTACCACACACATGCTTGACTGTCGGCAAGACAATAATGTTGCTGCTCATTTGTTTTGGAATTTGTGTGACCTTTAATGAACCACAGCTCACCCAGAGACGGCAGCACTTGCGCAGCCCCAGACGGGACAATTCTGCTGCCATGCTTGACTGTAGGCGAGACAATTATCTTGCTGCTCAATTGTGTTTAATTTTCATGTTTCCCCTCAAGAAACTGAAGCTCTCCCAATGCTGGCAGCACTCATGCATTCCCATACCATGCAATTACCACACAAATGCTTGACTGTAGGCATTAAACAATTATCTTGCTGTTCAATTGTGTTGGAAATCATGTTTCCCCTCAAGAAACTGAAGTTCCCCTAATCCTGGCGGCACTCATGCAGCCCCATACCATGGAATTACCACACACATGCTTGACTGTAGGCAATACACAATTATCTTGCTGCTCAATTGAGTTGGAAATCATGTTTCCTCTCAACAAACTGAAGTTACCCCAATCCTGGCGGCACTCATGCAGCCCCAGACCATGCAATTACCACACAATTGCTTAACTGTAAGTGAGACACAATTATCTTGCTGCTCAATTGTGTTGGAAATCATGTTTCCTCTAAAGAAACTGAAGTTCCCCCAATCCTGGTGGCACTCATGCAGCCCCAGACCATGCAATTACCACACACATGCTTGACTCTAGACAATACACAATTATCTTGCTGCTCAATTGAGTTGGAAATCATGTTTCCTCTCAACAAACTGAAGTTACCCCAATCCTGGCGGCACTCATGCAGCCCCATACAATGCAATTACCACACACATGCGTGACTGTAGGCGAGACACAATTATCTTGCTGCTCAATTGTGTTGGAAATCATGTTTCCCCTCAAGAAACTGAAGCTCTCCCAATGCTGGCAGCACTCATGCATTCACATACCATGCAATTACCACACAAATGCTTGACTGTAGGCAATACACAATTATCTTGCTGCTCAATCGTGTTGGAAATCATGTTTCCCCTCAAGAAACTGAAGCTCTCCCAATGCTGGCAGCACTCATGCATCCCCATACCATGCAATTACCACACACATGCTTGGCTGTAGGCAATACAATTATCTTGCTGCTCAATTGTGTTGGAAATCATGTTTTCTCTCAAGAAACTGAAGCTCTCCCAATGCTGGCAGCACTCATGCATCCCCATGCCATGAAATTACCACACACATGCTTGGCTGTAGGCAACACACAATTATCTTTCTGCTAAATTGTTTTGGAAATCATGTTTCCCTTCCAGAAACTGAAGTTCCCCCAATGCTGGCAGCACTCATGCACCCCCGATACCATGAAATTACCACACACATGATTGACAATTATTTTGCTGCTCATTTTTTTTGGAACGCCATGTTTGACAGTAGATAAGACAATTATTTTGCTGATCACCAGTTTTGGAGTTCATGTTTCTCCTCAAGAAACTGAAGCAACCCAATTCTGGCAGCACTCATGCAGCCCCAGAACACGACGTCACCATAAGTAGGAAATACACAATTATCTTTTTTCTCACTTGTGTTGGAATTCATGTAACCACTCAATGAACCGCGGCTCACCCAGTGACGGCGGCACTCGTGCAACCCCAGGCCATGATGCTACCACCATGCTTGAATGTAAGCAAGATGACATCATCGTGCCTCACGTTTACTTTTCCAGCTATGTAGACAATAATGGCTGACTTTTCAGCGGATATTAAATCCGTACTGCTCAAAAAGCTGCACACTGACTACTCTAAAGTACAGTAAAGGCCAAAAGTTTGGACACACCTTCTCATTCAATGCATTTTCTTCATTTTCATGACTATTTACATTGTAGATTGTCACTGAAGGCATCACAACTATGAACGAACACACGTGGAGTTATGTACTTGTTGATGTGCAGGTAAGAGCCTTTTTATATACTCACAAATTGGGAGAAGCAGTCGTGCATGCAAACGGTCCCAAACATAATCACGATCCTTGAGCACTGACAAACAGGCGAGGCAGGCATGAATAGCAGCCTGATTGGCAACTGCAACCAGGTGTGCCGGGCTGCCAATCAGGGACAGGTGAGGGAAATGACCGCAGAAATAAGAGCGCCAACAGGAAACAAACACCAAACAAGGAACCACCACCAGAAGTGAAGTGACGGATTTTCACAGAAATAAATGAAAACATGTTTTATATTCTAGTTTCTTCAAAATAGCCACTCTTTGCTCTGATTACTTTTTTGTGCACTCTTGGCATTCTCTCGATGAGCTTCAAAACGTAGTCACCTGAAATGGTTTTCACTTCACAGGTGTGCTTCAAGCTCATAGAGAGAATGCCAAGAGTGTGCAAAGCAGTAATCCGAGCAAAGGGTGGCTATTTTGAAGAAACTAGAATACAAAACATGTTTTCAGTTGTTTCACTTTATTTTGTTAAGTACATAACTCCACATTCATAGTTTTGATGCCTTCAGTGACAATCTACAATGTAAATAGTCATGGAAATAAACAAAATGCATTGAACTTGATGAGGCAATTCCTTAAGGAAGTTGAACTGAAATGTAGTATGAATGTAAGAATAGTTTGAATTTCCAGGAAAAACGGAATTTGGGAAAGTGTTAGTTGGATGAGTGGAATGTTTTGAATAGGTTGAAACATGCGCGAATTGTGGAAGTTTAAAAAAATGGACAATTCCTTTTGAATGGGGAAAATGTCCCTGAAAACTGGGAATTCTTGGAAATCCGGGAATTTTTTTTTTAATTGTTGAAGGGGAGCACACCATTTTGAACAGGCTGAATATTTTGGAGTTTTGTAGTGGGAATAGTGGAACTTTTGAAAAATGTCCCATTTATTTCAATTTTATTTTCATGGAAATTTGGGAATTTCGGGAAAAGCGGGAATTTTTTTCGGAAAAGACTTGAATGTTCTGAATGAGTTGAAATGGTTGGTGTTGGAATTTTCCAAGTCGGTCGAGAAATGTTGAAGCGGTAACATTTTTAATTGAGAAATGGTATTAAGGAATTCCAGGAATTTTCGGGAAAACCGGGAATTTTTCCAGTTCAAAAAACAACTTAGTTTTTTGTCCTGATTAAGAGGAATGTTTGGATGGTGGAACGGTTGAAGTGGGTTGAAAAATGTGGAAGGAGAAGTCGTCAGAAAAAAATGTCAAAAAAGGGTTTCAAAAAAAAGGAATTCTAGGAATTCCTGGAATTTTTTTTATCTTGGAAAAAAAAAAATAGTTTGAATTTCCAGGATGTGTGGAATATGTTGAAGGTGCGATGGTTTGAATCAGTTGAAAAATGTGGAAATGGTTGACGTTTGAAAAATGGCCAATTCATTTTGAATGGGGAAAATGTCCCTGAAAACTGGGAATTCTTGTAAATCCGGGAATTTTTTTTAATTGTTGAAGGGGAGCACACCTTTTTGAACAGGCTGAATATTTTGGAGTTTTGTAGTGGGAATAGTGGAACTTTTGAAAAATGTCCCATTTATTTCAATTTTATTTTCATGGAAATTTGGGAATTTCGGGAAAAGCGGGAATTTTTTTTGGAAAAGACTTGAATGTTCTGAATGAGTTGAAATGGTTGGTGTTGGAATTTTTCAAATCGGTCGAGAAATGTTGAAGCAGTAACATTTTTAATTGAGAAATAGTATTAAGGAATTGCAGGAATTTTCGGGAAAACCGGGAAATTTTCCAGTTCAAAAGACAACTTCATTTTTTGTTCTGATTAAGAGGAATGTTTGGATGGTGGAACGGTTGAAGTGGGTTGAAAAATGTGAAAGGAGTAGTCGCCAGAAAAAGATGTGAAAAAAAGTTTGAAAAAAAGGGAATTCTGGAAATTCGTGGACATTTTTTTAACTTGAAAAAAGGATAATTAAAATTTCCAGGATCTGTGGAATGTGTTGAAGGAGCAATGGTTGGAATCGGTTGAAAAATGTGGAAATGGTGGACGTTTGAAAAACGGCCAATTCATTTTGAATGGGGAAAATGTCCCTGAAAATTGGGAATTCTTGGAAATCCGGGAATTTTTTTTTAATTTTCGAAGAGGAGCACACAATTGTGAACAGGCTGAATATTTTGGAGTTGGAACGGTTTGAATCGGATACAAAACTTGGGAATTCTGGAACTTTGAAAAATGTCCCATTCATTTTAATGGGATTTTCATGGAAATTTGGGAATTTCGGGAAAAGCGGGAATTTTTTTGGGCAAAGACTTGAATGTTCTGAATGAGTTGAAATGGTTGGTGTTGGAATATTTCACATCGGTCGAGAAATGTTGAAGCGGTAACATTTTTAATTGAGAAATGGTATTAAGGAATTCTAGGACTTTTCGAGAAAACCGGGAATTTTTCCAGTTCAATAAACAACTTCGTTTTTTGTCCTGATGAAGAGGAATGTTTGGATGGTGGAACGGTTGAAGTGGGTTGAAAAATGTGGAAGGAGAAGTCGTCATAAAAAAATGTCAAAAAAGGGTTTGAAAAAAAGGGAATTCTAGTAATTCCTGGAATTTTTTTTATCTTGGAAAAAAGAATAGTTTGAATTTCCAGGATGTGTGGAATATGTTGAAGGTGCAATGGTTTGAATCAGTTGAAAAATGTGGAAATGGTTGACGTTTGAAAAATGGCCAATTCATTTTGAATGGGGAAAATGTCCCTGAAAACTGGGAATTCTTGGAAATCCGGGAATTTTTTTTAATTGTTGAAGGGGAGCACACCATTTTGAACAGGCTGAATATTTTGGAGTTTTGTAGTGGGAATAGTGGAACTTTGAAAAATGTCCCATTTATTCCAATGGGATTTTCATGGATATTTGGGAATTTCGGGAAAAGCGGGATTTTTTTCCGGAAAAGGCTTGAATGGTCTGAATGAGTTGAAATGGTTGGTGTTGGAATTTTTCAAATCGGTCGAGAAATGTTGAAGGAGTGATATTTTTAACTGAGAAATGGTAAGTAATTCCAGGTATTTTTGGGAAAACCGGGAATTTTAACAGTTCAAAAGACAACTTCATTTTTTTTCCTGATTAAGAGGAATGTTTGGATGGTGGAACGGTTGAAGTGGGTTAAAAAATGTGGAAGGAGTAGTCGCCAAAAAAAAAAGATAAAAAAGGGTTTGAAAAAAAGGGAATTCTGGAAATTCGTGGACATTTTTTTAACTTGGAAAAAATATAATTTGAATTTCCAGGATGTGTGGAATGTGTTGAAGGTGCAATGGTTGGAATCGGTTGAAAAATGTGGAAATGGTGGACGTTTGAAAAACGGCCAATTCATTTTGAATGGGGAAAATGTCCCTGAAAACTGGGAATTCTTGGAAATCCGGGAATTTTTTTTTAAAGTTCGAAAGGGATCACACAATTGTGAACAGGCTGAATATGTTGGAGTTGGAACGGTTTGAATCGGATAAAAAACTTGGGAATTGTGGAACTTTGAAAAATGTCCCATTCATTTCAATGGGATTTTCATGGAAATTTGGGAATTTCGGGAAAAGCGGGAATTTTTTTGGGCAAAAACTTGAATGTTCTGAATGAGTTGAAATGGTTGGTGTTGGAATATTTCAAATCGGTCGAGAAATGTTGAAGCGGTAACATTTTTAATTGAGAAATGGTATTAAGGAATTCTAGGACTTTTCGAGAAAACCGGGAATTTTTCCAGTTCAATAAACAACTTCGTTTTTTGTCCTGATGAAGAGGAATGTTTGGATGGTGGAACGGTTGAAGTGGGTTGAAAAATGTGGAAGGAGAAGTCATCAGAAAAAAATGTCAAAAAAGGGTTTTAAAAAAAGGGAATTCTAGGAATTCCTGGAATTTTTTTTATCTTGGAAAAAAAAAAATAGTTTGAATTTCCAGGATGTGTGGAATATGTTGAAGGTGCAATGGTTTGAATCAGTTGAAAAATGTGGAAATGGTGGACGTTTGAAAAACGGCCAATTCATTTTGAATGGGGAAAATGTCCCTGAAAACTGGGAATTCTTGGAAATCCGGGAATTTTTTTTTAAAGTTCGAAAGGGATCACACAATTGTGAACAGGCTGAATATGTTGGAGTTGGAACGGTTTGAATCGGATAAAAAACTTGGGAATTGTGGAACTTTGAAAAATGTCCCATTCATTTCAATGGGATTTTCATGGAAATTTGGGAATTTCGGGAAAAGCGGGAATTTTTTTGGGCAAAAACTTGAATGTTCTGAATGAGTTGAAATGGTTGGTGTTGGAATATTTCAAATCGGTCGAGAAATGTTGAAGCGGTAACATTTTTAATTGAGAAATGGTATTAAGGAATTCTAGGACTTTTCGAGAAAACCGGGAATTTTTCCAGTTCAATAAACAACTTCGTTTTTTGTCCTGATGAAGAGGAATGTTTGGATGGTGGAACGGTTGAAGTGGGTTGAAAAATGTGGAAGGAGAAGTCATCAGAAAAAAATGTCAAAAAAGGGTTTTAAAAAAAGGGAATTCTAGGAATTCCTGGAATTTTTTTTATCTTGGAAAAAAAAAAAATAGTTTGAATTTCCAGGATGTGTGGAATATGTTGAAGGTGCAATGGTTTGAATCAGTTGAAAAATGTGGAAATGGTTGACGTTTGAAAAATGGCCAATTCATTTTGAATGGGGAAAATGTCCCTGAAAACTGGGAATTCTTGGAAATCCGGGAATTTTTTTAAATTGTTGAAGGGGAGCACACCTTTTTGAACAGGCTGAATATTTTGGAGTTTTGTAGTGGGAATAGTGGAACTTTGAAAAACGTCCCATTTATTTCAATGGAATTTTCATGGAAATTTGGGAATTTCGGGAAAAGCGGGATTTTTTTCCGGAAAAGGCTTGAATGGTCTGAATGAGTTGAAATGGTTGGTCTTGGAATTTTTCAAATCGGTCGAGAAATGTTGAAGGAGTAACATTTTTAATTGAGAAATGGTAAGTAATTCCAGGTATTTTCGGGAAAACCGGGAATTTTAACAGTTCAAAAGACAACTTCATTTTTTTTCCTGATTAAGAGGAATGTTTGCATGGTGGAACGGTTGAAGTGGGTTGAAAAATGTGGAAGGAGTAGTCGCCAAAAAAAAAAGATAAAAAAGGGTTTGAAAAAAAGGGAATTCTGGAAATTCGTGGACATTTTTTTAACTTGGAAAAAATATAATTTTAATTTCCAGGATGTGTGGAATGTGTTGAAGGTGCAATGGTTGGAATCGGTTGAAAAATGTGGAAATGGTGGACGTTTGAAAAACGGCCAATTCATTTTGAATGGGGAAAATGTTCCTGAAAACTGGGAATTCTTGGAAATCCGGGAATTTTTTTTTAAATTTCGAAAGGGATCACACAATTGTGAACAGGCTGAATATGTTGGAGTTAGAACGGTTTGAATCGGATGAAAAACTTGGGAATTGTGGAACTTTGAAAAATGTCCCATTAGTTTCAATGGGATTTTCATGGAAATTTGGGAATTTCGGGAAAAGCGGGAATTTTTTTTGGGAAAAGACTTGAATGTTCTGAATGAGTTGAAATGGTTGGTGTTGGAATTTTTCAAGTCGGTTGAGAAATGTTGAAGCAGTAACATTTTTAATAGAGAAATTGTATTAAGGAATTCCAGGAATTTTCGGGAAAACCGGGAATTTTTCCAGTTCAAAAGACAACTTTGTTTTTTTTCCTGATTAGGAGGAATATTTGGATGGTGGAACGGTACGGTTGAAGTGGGTTGAAAAATGTGAAAGGAATAGTTGCCAGAAAAATATGTTAAAAAAAGTTTGAAAAAAGGGAATTCTGGAAATTCGTGGACATCTTTTTAACTTGGAAAAAGGATAATTAGAATTTCCAGGATGTGTGGAATGTGTTGAAGGTGCAATGGTTGGAATCGGTTGAAAAATGTGGAAATGGTGGACGTTTGAAAAACGGCCAATTCTTTTTGAATGGGGAAAATGTCCCTGAAAACTGGGAATTCTTGGAAATCCGGGAATTTTTTTTTAAATTTTGAAAGGGATCACACAATTGTGAACAGGCTGAATATGTTGGAGTTGGAACGGTTTGAATCGGATGAAAAACTTGGGAATTGTGGAACTTTGAAAAATGTCCCATTCGTTTCAATGGGATTTTCATGGACATTTGGGAATTTCGGGAAAAGCGGGAATTTTTTTTGGGAAAAGACTTGAATGTTCTGAATGAGTTGAAATGGTTGGTGTTGGAATATTTCAAATCGGTCGAGAAATGTTGAAGTAGTAACATTTTTAATGGAGAAATGATAACAAATGTGAAAGGTGGAACGCGCCAAAATCTGGAGAAGAAGAAGAATATGGTTTGCTTGCATTGCAGCAGGCCCATAATAAATTGATGCATTTTGGTGTAGAAAACCATGCTCCAAAGCATTCACACAATGAGGAGAAGGTGTGTCCAAACTTTTGGCTTGTACTGTACGTCTAAGTGTACTTCCTATAGTATTGTCTATGTCAGTGGTTCTTAACCTTGTCGGAGATACCGAACCCCACCAGTTTCATATGCGCATTCACCGAACCCTTCTTTAGTGAAAAATATATATATATATTTTTTCTTAATCTAATCTTAATTTATAAATATTAATCATGAAATGATGTTATTATACTAAAGAAATACTAATAAAGCTATTTTACAAACGGAATGTTACAGGAATGTACACATGATCCCATGTTTACATCTCATTGTGCAACATGTGAATGTTTTAGTGGGAACTAAATGCGATATCGGAAAGGGGTACAAAATATTATTTAAAGTACCAATGATTGTCACACACTAGGTGTGGTGAAATTTGTCCTATGCATTTGACCCATCACCCTTGTTCACCCCCTGTGAAGTGAGGGGAGCAGTGAGCAGCAGCGGTGCCGCGCCCGGGAATACTTTTTGGTGATTTAACCCCCAATTCCAACCCTTGATGATGAGTGCCAAGCAGGGAGGTAATGGGTCCCATTTTTATAGTCTTTGGTTTGAACTCACAACCTACCAATTTCAGGGCGGACACTGAGTAGGTCCACGCATATGGAAAATTAGAGGGAACATTGTTTGGGGGTATCCATAACACGTCGATTGGGAGAAGTTTTTATTTACACGATGAGTCGGGTGTGTCCTGACCTCCGCCCGAACCCCTGAGGCCGACTCGCCGAACCTCTAGGGTTCAATCGAACCCAGGTTAAGAACCACTGGTCTATGTGCTGTCATTGTGGAATACTGCATAATACGGGATGTTTTTTGTCCGTCTTAGAACGCCATGATGCGCGTCCAAACTAAAAGTTCTTCCGCCCCCACTGTGGCGGCGTGCTGCAGCCGAGCAGAGGAAGGGGTCGATATGACGATGACGTGGATGGAGCCATTTGTAAGCCCCCAGCGGTGCCCAATGGGCCAAGACCTGGAAGTAGTCTTCATAATGTGATTTTTCTAAGAACTTGAATTTGCGATGGCAACTTCGTCCTCTTACCGTCTTTACTCGTCTTTGCTTGCGAAATGAAGACTTGGCTGGCGCCGATGTGACTGGCAGGTCCAGGCAGCAGGTGTGTCGAGCAAACACCCCCCCCCCCACCCCCCCACCTTGAACAAACCCTAAAACCAATTTAGGGCCTGTGTGCTCCTCGGTGGAGGTAAACCCCTGCTCTGTTATGAGGACTAAAACAATCAGGTAAATAAGCACTGCAGGCACACCTGCTGTATGATGCATTTGGAGGAAGGCTGGGTGTGGAGGGGAGGAGGGGGGGGGTATTTGCTCACTGATGAATTCCACACTGGCGACCCCCCCACCCCCGGTGTGGATGTTTTGTCACGATGAAGGGGGGACAAGGCGTGCAGGACAACTTCATCCATTGATCCGTCTCAGTCTGTCGCCAGAGTCCAGTCCAGCAGTCCAGTCCCAGCCAGGAAAAAGCCTGCGCCGATATTTATGTCCAGCTGATGATGGCTAAAAATACGCCTGAAGGTCTTTCCTGGTTAATTCAATAATCAGTCGAGTCTTAATTCTCCATCTCGGCAGCACATTTTGGGGAAATTGTATGCATCCAACTTTGTGGGTTTGTGGTGAATCTTACTTTTTCTCTCAGTACTTAAAAGGACTCATAGTGTACATTTTACTAACATGTTCTTTTTATGCATTTTTTCTTTTTTCCAAACTATCAATTACTGTATTTTCCGGACCGTAGACCTAGTCAGGTCTATTTTAATACAAAAGGCGCATTAATGGAGTCTCATTATTATTATTTTTTTCTAAATGTAAAACCCTTCCTTTTGGGCTACATCAGTGGTTCTCAACGTTTTTTCAGTGATGTACCCCCTGTGAACATTTTTTTTTAAATTCAAGTACCCCCTAATCAGAACAAAGCATTTTTGGTTGGAAAAAAGAGATCAAGGAAAATACAGCAGTAAAATAAAGTCAAGTAAAATAAATCAGTTTCTGATTTATATTAAATATTGCTCATTTGTTGTGGTCTTTCTTGAACTATTTGGAAAAAAGATATAAAAATAACTAAAAACTTAAATATAAATACATACATATAAAGGTATATACACTACCGTTCAAAGTTTGGGGTCACCCAAACAATTTTGTGGAATAGCCTTCATTTCTACGAACAAGAATAGACTGTCAAGTTTCAGATGAAAGTTCTCTTTTTCTGGCCATTTTGAGCATTTAATTGACCCCACAAATGTGATGCTCCAGAAACTCAATCTGCTCAAAGGAAGGTCATTTTTGTAGCTTCTGTAACGAGCTAAAGTGTTTTCAGATGTGTGAACATGATTGCACAAGGGTTGTCTAATCATCAATTAGCCTTCTGAGCCAATGAGCAAACACATTGTACCATTAGAACACTGGAGTGATAGTTGCTGGAAATGGGCCTCTATACACCTATGTAGATATTGCACCAAAAACCAGACATTTGCAGCTAGAATAGTCATTTACCACATTAGCAATGTATAGAGTGTATTTCTTTCAAGTTAAGACTAGTTTAAAGTTATCTTCATTGAAAAGTACAGTGCTTTTCCTTCCAAAATAAGGACATTTCAATGTGACCCCAAACTTTTGAACGGTAGTGTATAATATATAAATAAAGATTTCTACACACATAGAAGTAATCATCAACTTAAAGTGCCCTCTTTGGGGATTGTAATAGAGATCCATCTGGATTCATGAACTTAATTCTAAACATTTCTTCACAAAAAAAGAAATCTTTAACATCAATATTTATGGAACATGTCCAAAAAAATCTAGCTGCCAACACTGAATATTACATTGTTGCATTTCTTTTCACAGTTCTTTTTGACAGACATCTCACGTACCCCTTGGCATACCTTCAAGTACCCCCAGGGGTACGCGTACCCCCATTTGAGAACCACTGGTCTACATAACATGTAATGGTGGTTCTTTGGTCAAAATGTTGCATAGATTATGTTTTACAGATCATCTTCAAGCCGCTTTATGACAGTCTCTTCAGGATGCGCCGTTTTGTGGGCAGTCTTATTTACGTGGCTCACCTTCGACAGCGTCTTCTCCCCGTCGCGGTGGAGCGTGCAAGGACAGGAGTGGAAGAAGTGTCAAACGATGGAGATAACTGTTTTAATGACATTCAGACTTTACTTCAATCAATAACAGAGCAGCATCTTCTCATCCGTGCCTCACTAGTGCAAAAACAACGTGAAAAACTCTCTAATAACTAAAGTTCCTTGGGTGAATAATGTAAACTCATTACACCGGTATGTTTTAGCGCTTTCCTGGCGAGTTTACTGACAGATATAAGTACAAACTTTACGCTACTTTATATTAGTAATGGCAACAGCGGACAAGAAGATAGAGAAAAAGAAGAAGCTTATCAACTACGGCGTCGTCACGGACATTCTCAGGACTTATGCAGATCCCAAATACAGATCAGCAGGTACCAGAAGGTAAGAAAGTTGCTTTTGCATAATATTGCGAAAAAAACCCACCAGATAATATGTCTTACCTTATACACACACCTTAATAATACTCCTATGTTGAAGCACAGTACAATCCATCAAGCGGTGCGGCTTCATAGCTTACCAAACATTTTGATAGATTTTTGAGCGCCGTGTGTAATGTTCTATATTTTCAAAGGAACATATACCATTTTAGTGTTGTTTACTTGAGTCATATTGCAGTCTACATGTATCTCTTATGTGTGACTGCCATTTACTGGTCACACTTATCATTTCACCATGTACCAAATAAAATATATTCGAGGTCGGTAAGCACAACCAAAATGATTCCTTACATAAGGCGCACTGCCGATGAGCGGGTCTAGTCGGGTCTATTTTCATACAAAAGGCGCACCGGATTATAATGCGCAATAAAAGGGTTATAATATATATATTTTTTCTAAATGTGAAACACTTCCTTGTGGTCTACATAACATGTAATGGTGGTTCTTTGGTCAAAATGTTGCATATATGATGTTTTACAGATCATCTTCAAGCCGCTTTCTGACAGTCGCTTCAGGATGCGCCGTTTTGTGGGCGGTCTTATTTACGTGCCTCCACTTCGACAGCGTCCTCTCCCGTCATCTTTGTTGTAGCGGTGTAGCGTGCAAGGACGGGAGTGGAAGAAGTGTCAAAAGTGGAGCTAACTGTTTTAATGACATACAGACTTTACTTCAATCAATAACGGAGCAGCATCTCCTCATCCGTGGCAAAATAATTTTTATTTTTTAGACATTTTTTCTTTTGTTTAACAATAAAAAAATGTAAAAAAAATAATTTTTTAGGCCATCTTCGAGCTTACTCGCTGTGCGTATACATCAGCAACCAAAAATTAGGTTTTGCAACCTCTGACCTGCTTTGAATACGTTTTATTAAAATTATTACACCAAATAATACATTGCGGTATCGGTTCTGAATCAAATCATCACAAGAGTCGGATCGAATCGTGAGTTACCCAAAGATTCCCACCTCTAGAAATACTATTGTCATTATTAGACCGGTCCTTTAAAGCTACTTATGATGGAAAACTTGCAGCCGGGTTTGTTTCACAATGTCAAATGATTCATTATTTCCCTCAGTGAAGCAGCACTCGTGTAGCCCCAGATCACATCCACACTCGCACTGCCTTCATTCTCTTGACATGGAATTGCACCTCTGCTGATCATCTTGAAGACCTTTATTGTGTCAGGAAACGGTTTCCCAAGGGAGGGGGATCATGTTGGAATTGATAATCATTATGAACCACAGCTCACCAGGTGACGGGAGCACTCGTGATTTGCAAATCCTTTTCAAATTATATTCAATTGAATAGACTGCAAAGACAAGGTACTTAACGTTCGAACTTGTAAACTTTGTTATTTTTTGCAAATATTAGCTCATTTGGAATTTGATGCCTGCGACGTGTTTCAAAAAAGCTGGCACAAGTGGCAAAAAAGACTGAGAAAGTTGAGGAATGCTCATCAAACACTTATTTGGAACATCCCACAGGTGAACAGTCTAATTGGGAACAGGTGAGTACCATGATTGGGTATAAAAGCAGCTCCATGAAGTGCATTCACAACAAGGACGGGGCGAGAGTCACCACTTTGTGAACAAATGTGTGAGCACATTGTCGAACATTTTAAGAACAACATTTCTCAACCAGCTATAGCAAGGAATTTAAGGATTTCACCATCTACGGTCCGTAATATCATCAAAAGGTTCAGAGAATCTGGAGAAATCCCTGCACTTAAGCGGAAACCAACATTGAATGCACCGTGACCTTCAATACCTCAGGCGGTACTGCATCAAAAACCGACATCACTGTGTAAAGGATATCACCACATCGGTTCAGGAACACTTCAGAAAACCACTGTCGGTAACTACAATTGGTCGCTACACCTGTAAGTGCAAGTTAAAACTCTACGATGCAAAGCGAAAGCCATTTATCAACAACACCCAGAAACGCCGCCGGCATCTAAGATGGACTGATAGAAAGTGGAAAAGTGTTCTGTGGTCTGACGAGTCCACATTTCCAATTGTTTTTGGAAACTGTGGACGTCGTGTCCTCCGACCAAAGAGGAAAAGAACCACCCAAACTGTTATAGGCGCAAAAGTTCAAAATTTAGCCTCTGTGATGGTATGGGGGTGTATTAGTGCCCAAGACATGGGTAACTTACACATCTGTAAAGGCGCCATTAATGCTGAAAGGTACATACAGGTTTTGGAGCAACATATGTTGCCATCCAAGCAACGCTATCATGGACGCCCCTGCTTATTTCAGCAAGGCAATGCCAAGCCACGTGTTACACAGCGTGGCTATGTAATAGAACTGGCCTGCCTGTAGTCCAGACCTGTCTCCCATGGAAAATGTGTGGCACATTATGAAGCCTAAAATACCACAAGCAAGACTGTTGAACAACTTAAGCTGTACATCAAGCAAGAATGGGAAATAATTCCACCTGAAAAGCTTCCAAATGTGTCTTCTCAGTTTCAAACATTTATGAGTTGTTGTTAAAAGGAAAGGCCATGTAACACAGTGGTAAAAATGCCCCTGTGCCAACTTTTTTGCAATGTGTTCCTGCCATTAAATTCTAAGTTAATGATTATTTGCAAAAAAAATTGAGTTTCTCAGTTGGATATTAATCTTTCATCTGTCTTGCAGTCTATTCAATTGAATTAACTTGAAAAGGATTTGCAAATCATTGTATTCTGTTTTTATTTACCATTTACACAACGTGCCAACTTGGTTTTGGGTTTTGTAGTTGTAACCGAGTTTTGTATAATACACATTACCGTGGACACCCCCACACGTGATACTATATAGCAGGGGTCACCAACCTTTTTGAAAGCAAGAGCTACTTCTTGGGTAGTGATTAATGCGAAGGGCTACCAGTTTGATACACACTTAAATAATTGCCAGAATAGCCAATTTGCTGAATTTACCGCCTTTAACTCTATGTTATTATTAGTAATTAATGATATTTACACTTAATTGAACGGTTTGAAAGAGGAGAAACACGAAAAAATGAAAATTAATTTTGAAACATAGTTTCTCTTCAATTTCGACTCTTTAAAATTCAAAATTCAACCGAAAAAAAGAAGAGTAGTAAAACTAGCTAATTCGAATCTTTTTGAAAAAATTAAAAAATAATTTATGGAACATCATTAGTAATTTTTCCTTATTAAGATTAATTTTAAAATTTTGATGACATGTTTTAAATAGGTTAAACTCCAATCTACACTTTGTTAAAATATATACAAATTGGACGAAGCTAAATTGCGCAAACAAAGACAAATCATTATTTCTTCTAGATTTTCCAGAACAAAAATTTTAAAAGAAATTCAAAAGACTTTGAAATAGATTTAAATTTGATTCTACAGATTTTCTAGATTTGCCAATTGATAATTTTTGGATTTTAATCATAAAAAGTTTGAAGAAATATTTCACAAATATTCTTCGTCGAAAAAACAGAAGCTAAAATGAAGAATTAAATTAAAATGTATTTATTATTCTTTACAATAAAAAAAAAAAACTTGAACATTGATTTAAATTGTCAGGAAAGAAGAGGAAGGAATTTAAAAGGTAAAAAGGTATATGTGTTTAAAAATCCTAAAATAATTTTTAAGGTTGTATTTTTTCTCTAAAATTGTCTTTCTGAAAGTTATAAGAAGCAAAGTAAAAAAAATGTATGTATTTATTTAAACAAGTGAAGACCAAGTCTTTAAATATTTTCTTGGATTTTCAAATTCTATTTGAGTTTTGTCTCTCTTAGAATTAAAAATGTCGAGCAAAGCGAGACCAGCTTGCTGGTAAATAAATACAGTTTAAAAAAATAGAGGCAGCTCACTGGTAAGTGCTGCTATTTGAGCTATTTTTAGAACAGGCCAGCGGGCTACTCATCTGGTCCTTACGGGCTACCTGGTGCCCGCGGGCACCGCGTTGGTGACTCCTGCTATATAGCTATGGTTTGTATGTTTCGCATGTTTTTCTACTAATTAGAGCCTGCAGAGGACCTATAAACACAACAACGTCATCTGCAAACGTTGTCATTTACTTTCATCTTTCGGCCCCATTCATCACTTCCAGGGACTAAAATGTCATCAAAATGACATTACCGCTGCATATAGATTTTTTTCTCTTTTTTTTTTTTACCCCGACTATGAGCTTTAATTTGATATAAACCTGGAAATCAATAGAGTCAAAAAAAGACAGAGGCCAATAAGAGAAGGTGTCAGCCCGTTGATGCGCGGGGATAACTTCTTCAGCACCGCGTCAACGTCGGCGCTCCCAGAAGAGCTGGCCTTCGAAAAAAATAAAACATAGTGCGTGTGTGTGTGTGTGACTTGTGGCCAAGTTTATTACCTTCCAGAAGGAAATATTTTCTGCTGCTCTGTTTGACTTCTCGGCCGTGGGATCCTGTGCAAATACGAGATAGGATTGATTATAAAGCACATGAACTATGGTATATAAGGACATTCAGACAGTAATACTTCGGTTTTTGTTAGTCAGCCGTCCCAAAAAGTCCAACAAAAACCTAATTTCTTGTAGGAAAAAAGGCAAATCTAATGACACCCAAAAAATATGAACAAAAAATGCATTTCATAGAGAATAATTATTATTTTTCATGCAATGCCGTTATTGAGGTTGTCATGTTTAAGTGCAAAAAATATATATCATCAATAATACAAATCATAAATACTTAAGTTATTTCTTCAATTCAAGAGTGTTTTGGATCCTTTCTTTAAATAAAAGGGCTTTCACTCGCAACTTTGTTTGGCCCTCGGGTGGTTTGTTTTGCAGTCAAACACAATAAAGTAACTGCCGCCAATGCTCAATGTTTGGCCGCACCATAACTAAGGCTATATAATGCCAAAACAAACCAAAACATATGCAAGTTGTGGTAGTACAAAAACCGAAGCATTGTGTATTGCATACATTTATTTAGTTTTTAACGTTTTACGATTTGACCAGGAATTAGTTAGTATTTACGGAAAAATAGGCTCAATATAAGCTAATAAAAATATTTCCACTTCACGAGCCAGATTCATAACGTTGTCAATTGCTGAATGTGAGATTTTAGCCAATTAGAAGCTTGAAAAAGATAATTTCCAGGAAAAGTCCAATCATAGCAATGAAATTATAGAAACATAGATTTATGTTTAGTTTGTTGCACAATACAACCAATGTAGTAATACCGGCAGTGATGAGCGGTAACAAGCTACATGTTGCTAAGCTACGTAGCTTAACTACATTTTCCAGTAGCTTAGTTACTTTTTTAACAAGTAGCTTTTCCTGTAGCTTTGCTACTTTTAGAACCATGTTGCGAGGTAGCTGGCATTAAAGCTACAAGCTACAAAGAGAGTAAATGGACTGCGAATCCAGGACTGAAAAAAATATGGAGAAAATACAATGATTTGGATGAATGAGAACATCCATACAATATGGAGAAAATCAATGATGATTGGTTGGTGTTCGTATGACGAGTCACAATTGGCTAAGGTTATGGCGAAACATTACGGACTGGCCAATCAAAGGCGAGATAAGGCGGGTCATCGAAACTAGTAAACAAAATCATAACAGACGGAGACAGAGGGACGCTTCAAGCTGACCATAAATAGCAGAAGATATCTCCCCCGCGGATTAGATTTGTCCTTGAGTGATGAAGACGACGTCCAGAAAATCCACAAAATGCTGTAGAGGTTGCCCTGTAGTGGGTTCTCCTGACCACCACACACAGGCACGAGAGCCTGGTATTCAGGTTGTATCAAGTCTTTTAATCTCTTAAAAATATCTAA
>NC_084736.1:13769713-13797213 GCF_033978785.1 Entelurus aequoreus | reverse complement strand
AAAAAATAAATGAATGATGCATCAATAATCGATTTTTAATCGAATCGTAGCTCCTGAACGGTAATCGAAAGGTAGATCCCCACCTCTAGAGCGCATGTAGAGTGCACACAGCAGGGGTGTCAAACTCATTTTAGATCGGGGGCCACACGGAGAAAAAAATCTACTGGATTGGTCAAATCACGACACGATAACTTAAAAATAAAGACAACTTCAGATTATTTTCTTTGTTTAAAAATCGAACAAGCACATTCTGAAAATGTACAAATCATAATGTTGTCTTTTTTTTTGTTACACTTGCATGTTGCGGTTAATCCAATCCAATCCAATCTAATCCACTTTATTTGTGTATCACATTTAAACAACAGAAATGTTTCCAAAGTGCTGCACAACAATATTAACAACAATACTCAAATATTATCCTTAGCTCCACCAATGACTGAATAAAAACCAAAAAATAAATAAATATAAAACCAATATAAAAATAAATATGATTAAAAACGATTTTAAAGGGTAACACCAATTAAAACAATAAATAGAAATCAACATTTTAAAAACACAGAGAACCACACAACTCACGTAGTGTTAAAAGCCAAAGAATAAAAGTGGGTCTTACGACGAGACTTAAAACACTCCACTGTATTATATAATACTATGTACATACTATTATAAACTATGTATATAATAGTATTCTATCTATGTCGTTTATGAATACATTATGTGACGATGTTCATCAGTCAACTCACTGGTGTTCATTTTCAACCTATCAAGATAAAAAATAATATCAAAATCAAATTACAGTATGTTATTTATGTAGTTTGCTCATCATATGTTTTTTTTTTTTTTTTTTACATATGTAGCATAATCTACAAAGAATTGCTATTGCGACTTCTAGTGGACACATTTAGAACTGCAGTTTCTTTTATTCAAAAATGTCGGCTCGATTTTTATACTTGGCAAACTCATCCCGCGGGCCGGAAAAAAACTGTTCACAGAGTATATCAGTGTGGTGACAATCTTCTCGCTGGTTGTATGCATCAAACTATACGATGATATACCTATTCCCGCTAACAAAACCTGGTCCGTTTTGCGACATAGGCGTCGATCCCGTGGGTGCTTCGGTGCCCGAGCACCCAGTGGCAACTTCCAATCTTTAAAATAATTTTTGTAAAATCAATCTGTCATAACGTGGACTATGGGGTGTTTGTTTTCCCGAGACGCAATAAAACTTGGAGTGGACATGGCGTGAAGGTAAGGACATGATTTAATATTACTATAAAAAAAGGAACAAAAAGCGCGCACAAGGTGGAAGTACAAAAACTTTGCTAAGAACACAAAAGACTAGCACAAAGGCAAAAACTATGAACATGAAATATACAACAGACACTTACTATGACATGAGAAGATCAGCATGAACTATGGAAAACATGAGTAGCATCAGGTAACAGAGGTAAACAGGGGTAACAGAGTTAATGTCGCCGGACAGACTGCCTGGCAACTGAAAGCTTAAATAATACCGACATGATTAGTGACAGGTGCGCGAGTGCAACACGTGAGACAGGTGCGTGACATGAGGACAGGTGAAAACTAATAAGATGTCATGGAAACAAAACAAACAAGAGTGCACAAAGAGTACAAAAACCAAACCGAACATAACCAAAACAAAACACGATCACACAGACATGACACAATCTTGTTGTTGTATGGTCCGTTCTACACAATAAAAAAGTCACAAATCATATAAACTATAATTGACAAAGCCTACCCGAGGTTTCATTGTACCGATAATTACCTACTGACACAATTATTTTGACGTCATCACACTGCACACGGGCTAATGAAGGGCATTGCGGAAGTCGCTTCCTAGCAGTTCCACTGTAGACACGACACAGGAGCCAAGCGTGCAGTTTTAACAACATTTAATGGGCATATATTTTTGTCCAACTCTTTCTCCAGTAGAACGTGACTTTTCGGTCACGTCCGTATCCTCTATGCCCTCCTGCTCCCGGCCGCTGACTGTTCACGACAACAGATGATTAGATTAACACGTACCACCTGTGAAATCTAATCACCTGCCAGCTGTGTCTCGCCGTCAGCACTGCCACGCCCCCCCCGTCTGATGCTGCTCTGTCCTCAGCACCATGGACAGAGGCGGTGACCTTTGCTCCACACCTCCCCCCACAGGCATACTTACTCAACAGCCATACATGTCACACTAAAAGTGGCAGTATGAACAACACCAAAAACTGTCATAAACATGTGCCATATAGTGAAACCACACTAAACAACAACGACAAACACATTTTGGAAGAATATTTGCACCGCAACACAACATGAACACTACATAAAAATTCCCAGAATTCCCTGCAGCACCAACTCTTCCGGGACTCTACAATATAAACAAACGCCATTGGTGGATCTACACCTAACATCCACTGTAATGATACCACGTACAATAGCGTACCTATCTAACAAATCAATGTGTATTTTACTTCTGTTTTAAAAATTATTTTTTAGTCTGTCTTTTGCTTCTATTTTTTTGTGGTGTACAGCCCTTTTGTTCTTCTGTTTTTAAAGGGCTTTATAAATAAAGTTGGTATGGTATGGTATGGTATGGTACCTAGTCGATACTACTATGATTACATCGATATTTTTTAACATCACAAAATCTTCTTTTTTTTATTGTTTTTATATATATTATGTTTATAAACTAAAGACACATGAGGACTTTGAATATGACCAATGTATGATCCTGTAACGACTTGGTATCGGATTGATACCTAAATGTGTGGTTTTCATCCAAAACTAATGTAAAGTATCAAAACAACTGAAGAATAAGTGATTATTACATTTTAACAGAAGTGTAGATAGAACATGTTGAAACAGAAAATAAGCAGATGTTAACAGTAAATGAACAAGTGGATTAATCATTTATTTTCTACCACTTGTCCTTAATAATTTTGACAAAATAATAGAATGATAAAGGACACAACATGTTACTGCATACGTCAGCAGACTTTGTTTAGTTACTGATAAAAGACAAGTTTTCTAGTATGTTCACTTTTTTATTTAGCACGTCTGCCATCCAACTTAAAGTCCTCCTGGTTGTGTTGCTGCAGCCGGCCGCTAATACGCCGCTTCCCACCTACAGCTTTCTTCTTTGCTGTCTTCATTGTTCATTAAACAAATTGCAAAAGATTCCCCAACACAGATGTCCAGAATACTGTGGAATTTTGCGATGAAAACAGACGACTTAATAGCTGGCCACAATGGTGTCCCAATATGTCCGCTACAATCCGTGACGTCACGCGCCAACGTCATCATACCGAGACGTTTTCAGCAGAATATTTCGCGGGAAATTTAAAATTGCACTTTACTAATCTAACCCGGCCGATGTTAAGATTTCATCATTGATATATAAACTATCAGACTGCGTGGTCGGTAGTAGTGGCTTTCAGTAGGCCTTTAATGTACCCTAAGATTTTTTTGTTAAAATAAAGCCAATAATGACATTTTTTGTGGTCCCCTTTCTTTAGAAAAGTACCGAAAAGTACCGAAATACTTTTGGTACCGGTACCAAAATACTGGAATCAGGACAACACTGATACACACCCACTGGCAGAAATGTAGATCTGCGCCTATGGTTTGCGACTGTTGTAACGAGATGTTGTTAAATGTTACAACAACGCACAACCAGCCCCTAGAAATTCTCTTTGCGTGGCTCCGTCCTTATTTTTAGAGGCTGGATGCTGATGAGACAGACGATAAAGCAAGAAGAGTGAGAAACGGCGATGGAAAAAAAAAAAAAAAAATGAGAGGAGGGGTGAGAGTTAGAGAGAGAGAGAGAGAGAGAAGGAGGGAGGGGATGGAGCCATTCTTACCTCTCACTCGATGAGGCAGCAGAGGGGAGGGGAGGCTCCATGCTGTTTATAAAAATCCAAGCTTGAGAATCCCCGACTCCACAAACTCACCACACACACATTCATCCTCACACACACACACACACACACATTCATCATCACACATCTGCTCCCTCTCTCTCTCTCTCCGGCTCCCTCCATCCCGGTGGACTCTGGCATCCTCCCGTCTTCTTCTCACAAGTCAGAGAGTGTTTGGAAGTGCGCTCCGAATGTCTTCCCGCCCGCGCTCCCTCAAAAGTGTGCGACTGACGGACTGACTCGAGCGAGCGCAGCCGGGAGGTCCGTCAAGTGTATGTGGGTCTTTGCCGGGCGCACCCCCCGCCGCTCCGCCTCTCGCGCCCCTCCTCAGGATCCGCGGGTCCTCTTCCTCCGCGACAGGCTCCCCACACCAAGCGGTCACCATTTCCGCCCCCGGGAGACCCACGCTGGCCGCTCAGCCCCTTCCCCGACTCAGCATCGGGAGGAAGACCCTGGTGGCGGCCGCTGTGGGGGTTATGCTGGTCCTGGTCCTGGTGGTGCTCATCCCCGTGCTGGTCAGCTCCGTGGGCACAGACCCCAGCCACTATGAGATGCTGGGCACCTGTCGGATGGTGTGCGACCCCTACCTGAACAAGGGCACCCCCAGCAGCAGCACCAGCTCCACGGGGCTCCAGGCGGAGGCGGAGGCGCTGAGCGACCACGGCAACGTGCTGCCGCCCTCCACGCTCCTGCAGGGCCCGCAGGGGAAGCCGGGCAGGCCGGGGAAGCCGGGGCTGCCCGGGCCACCGGGGGAGCCGGGGCCGCCCGGACCGGCGGGGCCTCCCGGTGACAGAGGGGACCAGGGCAGGACCGGGGTTTTGGGCTTGGGAGGGAACGGAGCTATCAGCACCGCCACCTACAGCACGGTGCCCCGGGTGGCCTTCTACGCCGGCCTCAAGAACCCGCACGAGGGCTACGAGATCCTCAAGTTCGACGACGTGGTCACCAACCTGGGCAACAACTACGACGGCATCGCCGGGAAGTTTGTGTGCAGCATCCCGGGCACGTACTTCTTCATCTACCACGTGCTGATGAGGGGAGGGGACGGCACCAGCATGTGGGCCGACCTCTGCAAAAACGGGCAGGTGAGTGCTCGGAAACTTTTGTCCCAATAGTCGTCTTCAATTCCACTCCAAAATTCCTTCAAAACAGGCTAGTTTTTGCCTCATCCCTCACTTAAAGCCTCTTTCGGGCGGTATAGCTCGGTTGGTAGAGTGGCCGTGCCATCAACCTGAGGGTTGCAGGTTCGATCCCCGCTTCCGCCATCCTAGTCACTGCCGTTGTGTCCTTGGGCAAGACACTTTACCCACCTGCTCCCAGTGCCACCCACACTGGTTTAAATGTAACTTAGATATTGGGTTTTCACTATGTAAAGCGCTTTGAGTCACTAGAGAAAAGTGCTATATAAATATAATTCACTTCACTTTCAACCTGTTAAGTGTTGTACTGCTCCATCAATGAACTGCAATCTACACATCCAGAGGGACTTTTCATCGTGGCAAGGGACTTTAACCAAGCTAACATGAAAACTGTGTTCCCTCATTTCCATCTATATGTAAATTTTGCAACCAGGGGTGGAAGCATGTTGGACATGGTGTACAGCAATATTAAACACGACAATAAAAAGGAAGTCTAAGTCTAAGTCTTAAGTTCCGAAAGAGAAAGAGATGATACGGTATTATCTGCTCACACATGCTACCTGGTGGTTGTTTGAGCACACTGCAGCTAGTCCTGGATAAAATCAACCAACCCCCAGTCCTTAATGCTTCAGCCACACGCAGGATTCTCACAGGAATGAGGCAAAAAACTAACCCGGACGCGCTGCCAAAGTGCACGAGTAGACAGAAATATCACAACCAAGCGGTGAAATAAACCAACGTTGTAGGAGAAAACTGTCCTGTCGGCCGATATTGCGGCGCTGCACTCGCAGGATTCTCACAGGAATGAGGCAAAAAACTAACCCGGACGCGCTGCAAAAGTGCACGAGTAGACAGAAACATCACAACACAGCGGTGAAACAAACCAACGTTGTAGGAGAAAACTGTCCTGTCGGCCGATATCGCGGCGCTGCACTCGCAGGATTCTCACAGGAATGAGGCAAAAAACTAACCCGGACGCGCTGCAAAAGTGCACGAGTAGACAGAAACATCACAACACGGCGATGAGACAACCAATGTTGTAGGAGAAAACTGTCCTGTCGGCCGATATTGCGGCGCTGCACTCGCAGGATTCTCACAGGAATGAGGCAAAAAACTAACCCGGACCCATTGTAAAAGTGCACGAGTAGACAGAAACATCACAACACGGCGATGAGACAACCAATGTTGTAGGAGAAAACTGTCCTGTCGGCCAATATTGCGGCGCTGCACTCGCAGGATTCTCACAGGAATGAGGCAAAAAACTAACCCGGACCCATTGTAAAAGTGCACGAGTAGACAGAAACATCACAACACGGCGATGAGACAACCAATGTTGTAGGAGAAAACTGTCCTGTCGGCAATATTGCTGCGCTGCACTCGCAGGATTCTCACAGGAATTAGGCAAAAACTAACCCAGACCCATTGTAAAAGTGCACGAGTAGACAGAAACATCACAACACGGCGATGAGACAACCAATGTTGTAGGAGAAAACTGTCCTGTCGGCCAATATTGCTGCGCTGCACTCGCAGGATTCTCACAGGAATTAGGCAAAAACTAACCCAGACGCACTGCAAAAGTGCACGAGTAGACAGAAATATCACAACACAGCGGTGAAACAAACCAACGTTGTAGGAGAAAACGGTCCTGTCGGCCAATATTGCGGCGCTGCACTCGCAGGATTCTCACAGGAATGAGGCAAAAAACTAACCCGGACCCATTGTAAAAGTGCACGAGTAGACAGAAACATCACAACACGGCGATGAGACAACCAATGTTGTAGGAGAAAACGGTCCTGTCGGCCAATATTGCGGCGCTGCACTCGCAGGATTCTCACAGGAATGAGGCAAAAACTAACCCGGACGCGCTGCAAAAGTGCACGAGTAGACAGAAATATCACAACACAGCGGTGAAACAAACCAACGTTGTAGGAGAAAACTGTCCTGTCGGCCGATATTGCGGCGCTGCACTCGCAGGATTCTCACAGGAATGAGGCAAAAAACTAACCCGGACCCATTGTAAAAGTGCACGAGTAGACAGAAACATCACAACACGGCGATGAGACAACCAATGTTGTAGGAGAAAACTGTCCTGTCGGCCGATATCGCGGCGCTGCACTCGCAGGATTCTCACAGAAATGAGGCAAAAACTAACCCAGACCCATTGTAAAAGTGCACGAGTAGACAGAAACATCCCAACACGGCGATGAGACAACCAATGTTGTAGGAGAAAACTGTCCTGTCGGCCAATATTGCGGCGCTGCACTCGCAGGATTCTCACAGTAATGAGGCAAA
Source organism: Entelurus aequoreus (assembly GCF_033978785.1). Lineage (NCBI taxonomy): Eukaryota > Metazoa > Chordata > Actinopteri > Syngnathiformes > Syngnathidae > Entelurus > Entelurus aequoreus. Next base: position 13,789,847 of record NC_084736.1, on the reverse strand, counting down.
AACTAACCTGATGAGGTCACTGTAAACAACGGTACGGCAAATTTAAACTCGTTGGATGGAGAGATTGCAACACTGCGGCGACACAACCAATGTTGTAGTAGCGGTAAGGGGAAAACTGCTCTGTCTGCAATATTGCTGCGCTGATGAGGTCACAGCAAACAACAGCCCGGCAAATGTGAACTTGTTGGACAAAAATATTGCAACACAGCGGCAACACAACCAATGTTGTAGTATGTGAAGGGAAAACTGCCTTTTCGGCATTATTGCCGCACTGATGAGGTCATAGCAAACAACAGTCTGACAAGTGTAAGAGTCTTAGAAGATTATAATGCAAAGGCAACACAACCAATGTTGTAGTAGCGGTAAGGGGAAAACTGCTCTGTCTGCAATATTGCTGCACTGATGAGGTCATAGTAAACAACAGTCTGACAAGTGTAAGAGTCTTAGAAGATTATAATGCAAAGGCAACACAACCAATGTTGTAGTAGCGGTAAGGGGAAAACTGCCTTGTTGGCAATATTGCTGCGCTGATGAGGTCATAGCAAACAACAGTGACAAGTGTAAGAGTCTTAAAATATTACAACACAGCGGCAACGCAACCAATGTTGTAGTAGCGGTAAGGAGAAAACTGCTCTGTCTGCAATATTGCTGCGCTGATGAGGTCATAGTAAACAACAGTCTGACAAGTGTAAGAGTCTTAGAAGATTATAATGCAAAGGCAACACAACCAATGTTGTAGTAGCGGTAAGGGGAAAACTGCCTTGTCGGCATTATTGCCGCACTGATGAGGTCATAGCAAACAATAGTCTGACAAGTGTAAGAGTCTTAGAAGATTAATACGCAGCGGCAACACAACCAATGTTGTAGTAGCGGTAAGGGGAAAACTGCCCTGTTGGCAATATTGCTGCGCTGATGAGGTCATAGCAAACAACAGTGTCAAGTGTAAGAGTCTTAAAATATTATAACACAGCGGCAACACAACCAATGTTGTAGTAGCGGTAAGGAGAAAACTGCTCCGTCTGCAATATTGCTGCGCTGATGAGGTCATAGCAAACAACAGTCTGACAAGTGTAAGAGTCTTAGAAGATTATAATGCAAAGGCAACACAACCAATGTTGTAGTACGTTTAGGGAAAACTGCCCTGTCGGCAATATTGCTGCGCTGATGAGGTCATAGCAAACAACAGTCTGACAAGTGTAAGAGACTTAGAAGATTATAACACAACGGCAACACAACCAATGTTGTAGTAGCAGTAAGGGGAAAACTGCCCTGTTGGCAATATTGCTGCGCTGATGAGGTCATAGCAAACAACAGTGTCAAGTGTAAGAGTCTTGAAATATTATAACACAGCGGCAACACAACCAATGTTGTAGTAGCGGTAAGGGGAAAACTGCCCTGTTGGCAATATTGCTGCGCCGATGAGGTCATAGCAAACAACAGTCTGACAAGTGTAAGGGTCTTAGAAGATTATAACACAACGGCAACACAACCAATGTTGTAGTAGCAGTAAGGGGAAAACTGCTCTGTCTGCAATATTGCTGCGCTGATGAGGTCACAGCAAACAACAGCCCGGAAAATGTGAACTAGTTGGATAAAAAGATTGCAACACAGCGGCAACACAACCAATGTTGTAGTACGTGAAGGGAAAACTGCCTCGTCGGCATTATTGCCGCACAGATGAGGTCATAGCAAACAGTCTGTGTTAGATAGAACTATAACAACACAGCGGCAACACAACCAATGTTGTAGCGGCAGTGAGACTGCCGAGTCGACATTATTGATGAGGTCATGGCGAACAACAGTACGGTGAGACTGACACCAGGGCCTCCCGTGAGACCGTAGGGGTGGGGGTGGGGCTCCGTTCTGCATGAGTAATCGCTTTTAAAATGTCAATAAATGAATGACAATGCGCCTTATATGAAATGTAACGTACACCCAGGCCCTTCCTGCTCAGTCACTGATAAGAATATAATGATACATTGTTATTGTAACCCTAATAAAGGGGTCACACTAGGTTCAAATCCCAGCCGCAAAGGGCTGTAAATTTGCCTAAGTGTCTAGGTGCGTGGCCCTTTAAGAAGGCCGACCTGCCCTGGTTCTCCACCTGGGTCAGGAATTCAAAATGAGTCCCTCTCCTTGCTGGAAGTCACCAAAAAAAAAAGGCGTGAATTTGCATGTGTCAGGAAGGTGTGCAAATGTTCAAGTTTGATTAAAAAAAGAATAACAATTATTTTGTATAAAATAGAATAAAAATATTAAGCCCTTATGAGACGGTTGACTTTCAACACCAGCAGCTGCACAAATTGCACACAAAGACCACAACTTTGAAACAAGTCCCGAGACAACCAATCACAACGAGGCGCTGTTATCGACGCAGAACTGACGTCAGGGGTAGTGCAGGTGTACCTAATAAAGCGTCCCGGTGGATTATAATTCCCCCCGGTGGCGTGCAGAGCGCACATCTGTGGCGTGCGGCGCGCCTGCAGACAAAAATGTGTCAGCTGGTTGCAAACACCACCCCCCTCCTCCCCCACCCCCCCACCCCCCAGCATATGATGTGTCCTGACATTATACCCCCCCCCCCCCCCCCCCCCCACCTTCCCTTCTTTTCCAGAGTCCTCACCTTTACATCCCACCTTGTCATTGTAATTATCAGAATTAAGCATTTTGTACACACGTCGCGTTAAGTTAAGGCAGTAATTTCACGGCGGTGTGGAGGCATGAGGGGTAGGGGGGGGTTCTCTCAGGTCAGCGACGTGCACGTTTGTCGTGTCGTTTTTAGAGGCTGTGCGATGCAGCGGCTCAAATAAATCCTCCGTCATTCACAAACAGGAGGAATAAAAGCATCAAGAAGTTTCTTTAACAGGCCCAATATGGACAAAATACATATCATAAACATACAGTTTTGATGACTTGAAGTGCGGCCTCAGGGGCCATTTGTGGCTCGCAGATCATTGTTATGTTGACTCTAATAACACAAAGCTGCCACCGCCTGTTTTTTTTTACTGTTAAAAAAATGACATAGAATAAAAATATATGTTGTTATGAATTATTGACCTGGCTCCAATTACTTCTCATTCATTATTCCACTTTGAAATATGTCTTGGGAAAAATGTTGCATATTTTATGTTTGCCATATTAAAACCAAGGTTTTCTTTGACAAAGAGCATAAAACATAAACAAAAAAAAAAAAAAACAACCTTCTAATCGACAGATATACCTGAAGTTGATGTACAGATCTAAACATTGAAAGTGAAGAAAAAAAAAGACTTATGCTTACCACTTTTATGTGTGGGGTCATTTTGGATCCACAAGACATTTAGTGTATTTAAAAAACAAAACAAATAACTGTCATTGCTCAAGAATAATAAGGAATCAAAATCAATGTTGTTATGAATCATTGATCTATTCAAAGATCCAATTATTTCACATCAAATATTCTATTTAAATTATTTTTTGGGGGGGAAATTTTGTGTCTTTGACAAAAAGGGAGTACAAAATAAATAAATAAATACATTCTATCAATGGATAGAGCTGGAGTTGATTTGGAAAATCAAGCATTAAAGTAAAAAAAATAAATAAAAAAATAAATAAATTTTAAAAAATAAAAAAAATAAAATAAAAATAATAATTAAAAAAAAAAAAATATATATATATATATATATATATATATATATATATATATATATATATATATATATATATATATATATATATATATATATATATATATATATATATATATATATATATTTTATTGTGGCTCAACACATCCTTTTACTGTGGACTGCCCCATAATTTATAGTGGCCAACCACACCACTGTATGTATATATATATATATATATATATATATATATAAATATATATATATATATATATATATATATATATATATATATATATATATATATATATATATATATATATATATATATATATATATATATATATATATATATATATATAAAATGATGTGTCGGGCCACAATAAAATGATATGACGGACCACATAAAATGATGTGGCGGGCAACATTAGAATAATGTTGTTGGCCACAATAAATTTATGTGGCTGGCTACATAAATTATGTGATGAACCACGTAAAATTATGTGGCAGGCCACAAAAAGATGTGATGGACCACGTTAAAATTATGGGGCGGTCCACAATAAAATGAGATGGCGGGCCACCATAAAATTATGTGTCAGGCCACAATAAAATGATATAAGTGACCATATAAAATAATGTGGTAGGCCACATTAGAATAATGTGGTGGGTCACAATAAAATGGAGTGGCTGGCTACATAAATGACATTGTGGACCACATACAATGATGTGGCAGGCCACACAATGATGTGATGGACTACATTGAAATTATGGTGCGGTCCACAATAAAAACAGATGGAGGGACACTATTAAATCATATGGGGGACCACATAAAACTATGTGGTTGGCCACATTAGAATAATGTTTTCAGCCACCATACAATTAAGTGGTTGGCTACATAAATTATGTGATAAACCCCATCAAATGATGTGGCAGGCCACAAAATGATGTGATGGACCACGTTAAAATTATGGGGCGGTCCAAAATAAAGTGAGATGGAGGGCCAACATAAAATTATGTGTCAGGCCACGATAAAATTATATAAGTGACCACATAAAATTATGTGGTAGGCCACATTAGAATAATGTTGTCGCCACGATAAAATAAAGTGGTGGCTACATAAATTGTGTGATGAACCCCATAAAATGATGTGGCAGGCCACAAAATGATGTGATGGGGCGGTCCACAATAAAATGAGATGGAGGGCCGATATAAAATGATATGGCGGACCACATAAAATAATGTGGTTGGCCACATTGGAATAATGTGGTGGGCCATGATAAAATGGTGTGGAGAGCCACAATAAAATTATGTGGCGGTGCAAATTTAAATGTTGTGGTGTGCCATAAAATTATGTGATGGACCGCATTCAAATTATGGGGCGGGCCAGAATAAAATGATGTGTCAGGCCACATTTAAATTATCTGCTGGACCACATAAATTAGAATAATGTGGTGGGCCACAATAAAATGGTGTGACTGGCTACATAAATGACATGGTGGACCACATACAATGATGTGGCAGGCCACAAAATGATGTGATGGACCACATTGAAATTATGGTGCGGTCCACAATAAAAACAGATGGAGGGCCACTATTAAATCATATGGGGGACCACACAAAATTATGTGGTTGGCCACATTAGAATAATGTTTTCAGCCACCACACAATTAAGTGGTTGGCTACATAAATTATGTGATAAACCCAATCAAATGAGGTGGCAGGCCACAAAATGATGTGATGGACCACGTTAAAATTATGGGGCGGTCCAAAATAAAGTGAGATGGAGGGCCAACATAAAATTATGTGTCAGGCCATGATAAAATCATATGGGGGACCACATAACATTATGTGGTTGGCCACATTAGAATAATGTTGTCGGCCACCATAAAATTAAGTGGTTGGCTACATAAATTATGTGATAAACCCCATAAAATGATGTGGCCGGCCACAAAACGATGTGATGGACCATGTGGAAATTATAGGGGCGGTCCAAATATAAAAAGAGATGCAGGACCACAATAAAATGATGAGTTAGGCCACAATAAAATCATATTGCGGACTACATAAAATTATGTGGTTGGCCACATTAGAACAACGTGGTGGGCCATGATAAAATTATGTGGTTGGCCACATTAGAATAATGTTGTGGGCTATGATAAAATTATGTGGTGGGCCATGATAAAATGGTGTGGAGGGCCACAATAAAATGATGTGGCAGGGCAAATTTAAATGTTGGGGTGGGCCATAAAATGATGTGGTAGCCACGTTAAAATTATGGGGCGGTCCACAGTAAAATGATGTGGTGGGCCACAATAAAATGATGTGGCGGGCCAGAATCTGCTCCCGTGCCTTGAGTTAGACACCCGTGACCTAGCGTATGCAGGCATGTGACCATAAGTCGTCCCAACACACCGGAGCTAAGTTAACGACCGCCATGAAGTCTGCGGCGGGAAAGCCGCCGTGCTCTCGTCAAGGCCAGCGGGCGGGCGGGCGGGCGGGCGGGGGTTAACTCCACCCGCCGTGAAGTCGTGTGACGTAGGCATCGGCGGCGGTCGTAACGGTCGGGGCGTAAAACGCGTTGATATATAATCAGGGAGGGAAGAACATATGTTGGTGTTAAGACACCTTCTGTTGCTGCTTCATTGTCATCCAAAGGAGGGGGCTGCAGAGGCACTTTATCCCGCGCACGCACACACACACACACACACACACACACACACACACACACACACACACACACACACACACACACACACACACACACACACACACACACACACACACACACACACACACACACACGCACTCACACACACACACTTACTGAAAGTGTATCTCTGGAGGCCGTTTAAAAGTAGAAACTGCCTCTCTTTGTCTGTCTTTGAATGTCCTTTCACTCTCAAGCACTCGTGAGACATGTTTCTGTAGTCCGAGAATAATCCAATGGGGCGTGTGGCTGTGGTGTGATGTCATCGCCTTTCATTCTTACTCAACTCCGATTAAAGGACATCGTTATCAGCTGTCCCTTCGCTTATTTATTGCGAGCTAAAGACGGCCGCGTGACGTCACCAAACTAAACTATCTTTATTGTGCAGAACAGACTTTTTTAATGACGTCTGAGCAGTAACATGAGTGTTAACGAGCACCTTTCATCTCTCACCTGTTTAAGAGAAGGGGCCCTTAAACGCTTTTAAGTTCCTCTCCTTATTTCCTTCTAAGGCTGTCTAAATAAAGAGGAGACTAGAATTGAAGTTTAACAATTGATTCTATACAAAAAGGAGAAAGTACAACCGATTGTTAGAGCAGTGTTGGAGAGAGAGAACTGAACTATATGTAAAGTTCGGAGCAATCTCTAAAATGGTTGCCCATCTCTCATGCTTTTGTCCTTCCTGTTTGATGGCGGGTATCGGAACTGAAAGTTAACTAACCGCGTGTGCCGAGCATACACACAGTGGGCCCCATTCAGCAATACGTTCCTAACTTTTGCTCTTATCTTTCTTCCGAAGTGATTTCCTAAGAGGAGTCCATTCAAATTCATGACGTGTTCTTAAACGACCAAGTTCTTCCCACCTGCTGTTCTTAAGTTGCTGAATGCCAAATGGTTAGCGCGTGCGTCCATCCATCCATCCATATTCTTCTGCTTGTCCGAGGTCGGGTCGCGGGGGCAGCAGCCTAAGCAGGAAAGCCCAGACTTTCCTCTCCCGAGCCACTTCGTCCAGCTCTTCCCGGGGGATCCCGAGGCGTTCCCAGGCCAACCGGGAGACATAGTCTTCCCAACGTGTCCTGGGTCTTCCCCGTGGCCTCCTACCGGTCGGACGTGCCCTAAACACCTCCCTAGGGAGGCGCTCGGGTGGCATCCTGACCAGATGTCCGAACCACCTCATCTGGCTCCTCTCTATGTGGAGGAGCAGCGGCTTTACTTTGAGCTCCCCCCGGATGGCAGAGCTTCTCACCCTATCTCTAAGGGAGAGCCCCGCCACCCGGCGGAGGAAACTCATTTCGGCCGCTTGTACCCGTGATCTTGTCCTTTCGGTCATAACCCAAAGCTCATGACCATAGGTGAGGATGGGAACGTAGATCGACCGGTAAATTGAGAGCTTTGCCCTCCGGCTCAGCTCCTTCTTCACCACAACGGATCGATACAGCGTCCGCATTACTGAAGACACTGCACCGATCCGCCTGTCGATCTCACAATCCACTCTTCCCTCAGTCGTGAACAAGACTCTTAGGTACATGAACTCCTTCACTTGGGGCAGGGTCTCCTCCCTCACCCGGAGATGGCACTCCACCGTTTTCCGGGCGAGAACCATGGATTCGGACTTGGAGGTGCTGATTCTCATCCCAGTCGCTTCACACTCGGCTGCGAACCGATCTCTTATCTTTCTTCCTAAGTAATTTCCTATTAGGAGTCCATTCAAATTCATGAAGTGTTCTTAAACGGCCAAATTGTTCCCACCTGCTGTTCTTAAGTTGCCGAATGCCAAATGGTTAGCGCATGCGTGTCCATCATAATTTGCATATTAAACACACCCTTATTTCCCCAATATTCATTTGTAAACACCCTTAATTCCATAATTTGCAAAGGTAAGCGCCCTTAATTCCCCATATAAGGGCACAATTCCGGGGGCTATAGTGCATCTGCCCACAATACGAAGGTCCGGGGTTCGATCCTGCGCTCTGGATCTTTCTGTGTGGAGTTTGCATGTTCTCCCCCCTGACTGCGTGGGTTCCCTCCGGGTACTCCGGCTTCCTCCCACCTCCAAAGACATGCACCTGGGGATAGGTTGATTGGCAACACTAAATTGGCCCTAGTGTGTGAATGTGAGTGTGAATGTTGTCTGTCTATCTGTGTTGGCCCTGACTTGTCCAGGGGGTACCCCGCCTTCCGCCCGAATGCAGCTGAGATAGGCTCAAGCGACCCCGCGCAACCCCAAAAAAGGGACAAGCGGTAGAAAATAGATGGATGGATGGATGGAGGGCACAATTCCGAAGCCGAACATCAAACACACGGAGAAAACACAAACAGATTACACAAGAGAAATTTGTATTATCCCGCGAGAAAATACATAATGTCAAAACGTAAGTTTAAGAAAGGGGGGACTGCTGAGGTAGCCTAAAGCGTTCAAATAAATATTCGTCAATGGGCAGATTTTCACGAACCGTTCAGGAAATGTTCGAAATGGGATAAGGAACATCTGATTACATTTTTGGCCTGGTCCAGATCATTTCTACTACGTTAGCTTATGTTTCGGTTTCTGTGTGTGTGTTTATGTTAGCGGCCCTGCAGACACAAAGATAGTAAATGACTGACAAGAGTGTACACTACGTATCTTCCATTCTGCTACAGATAACCGAAAAGGTTATGGGTGGATTTTCATCGAACTCTCAGGCAATGTCAGAAATGGGATACGAAACGAGTGATTACATTTCGGGACTGATCCGGATCATTTATGCTATGTTACGAGCTTCAACTACTGTGTTTGCATGCTTGCGTCTCGCCTCCACCCACAGAGATAAGTATAGTGTGTACGGCTGACAAGAGGCTTCACTTTGTTTCTTTAATTTTGCTGTAAATATCTCATAAAGTTATAGGCACATTTTGATGAAACTTCCAGAAGCAGTCAAAGATGGGATAAGGAACAAATGATTAGATTTTGGGACCGTCTGGAATCAGGATTTTTTTTCTACTATTGGGAGGTAGGGCCTAGTGGAGATTTGCACTCTCAGAGTGCTTTTCAAGTTTTAATTAAGCGATACTTGAGTAGGGCTGCAGCTATCGATTATGTTAGTAGTCGAGTAATCCACAGATTTTTATTATTTTTTGATTAATCGAGTAATCAGACAACCACACGTTCTCGCCTCAATAAGTTTTTTTTAGATTAGAAGACAAATAAATGATTTTTCTGATTACCTTTATTTTTTTCTTTTTATAAAAACACATACCAATAAAGTTAAACTTTTACCATATGGGCATCACTTTATATTACTCAAAGTAATATGTATATATATATATATATATATATATATATATATATATATATATATATATATATATATATATATATATATATATATATATATATATATATATATATATATATATATATATATATATATATATATATATATATATATACATACACACACACACGCAGACATACAGCCTCTTTCCTGAGCTATTTCATCCCTACAAGCCTGTTTCGCATGTTTCGCTGCTCTTCGGGGGATTTTATTTTTAGTAAAATGTTTCGCAGTTTTCCCTGCTCTTCAGGGGATTTTATTTTTTAATAAAATCCCCTGAAGAGCAGGGAAACCTGCAAAAACAGGCTTTTTATTTTTAATGAAATGTTTTGCCGTTTTCCCTGCTCTTCAGGGGATTTTATTAAAAAGGGACAAGCAGTAAAAAAAAAGAATGGATGGATGGATGGATCAAATAAATGTAGGTGAATTATTTGTGCTTAGTAGGGGTGTAAATCTTTGGATATCTAATGATTCGAGCCGATTCTGAATCTTGGGGTGACGATTCAATTTGGAATGGATTCTTGATTTAACACCATTCTGGATGTATTATTTGGTATAATAATTATAAAAAAAAATTTCAAAACAGGTAAGAAAAGCTCCTTCTGGTGGCATGGAGATGGTTAAAAAACATTTTTTAAAAAGGTATTTTTTTATAAAAAAAAAATTTTTAAATTGATTTTTGAAAATTACCAATCGATTAGAATCAGGATGAATACGAATCGCGTTTCCGATCTGAATCACATTTTTTGTGCACCCATAGTGCATTTGGCTCTACCGTTTTGGTACCCTTCCAGATGCGTATTGGGATAAGGTAAACATCTGTTCAGTATTTTAACATAAAAGTGTTTGATTGTGAGGCATTAAAAGCCACAAAATGCAACGGGTCCATCAGACCCACAAACGCTGGCTGAGTAACAACAATATGAACATTGCACGGAAAATGTCTCTGCCAGTTTCTGCATCCCACACTTATTCTTTTTTTGTGTTTCTGCACCTGCGGTTCCCACATAAGGTTGCAACATTGTTTGTCAACACTGTCTGCTCTCATTTTCTCGCACATTTGACCCTCTGATGTTCTGTGTACCTACACTCTGTCCTCCTCCTTTCTAGGCCTGCTGTGTGTGTGTGTGTGTGTGTGTGTGTGTGTGTGTGTGTGTGTGTGTGTGTGTGTGTGTGTGTGTGTGTGTGTGTGTGTGGGTGGTACACAGAACATCAATTTCCACACTTCTATTAGCCCCGGGTCCAGTAGACCCGGACATCTTATATGTAATAGAAATGTGTAGGGGGGGGGTGTATGGTCATTAAATATGTATTCTGATATATGTTCTTCACAGAAAATGAGCCGAAGTCAGTGAGTCTCAGTTTGAAAAATTAATTAATTATATAATTTTTCTTTTACTAAAAAATTAAAACAGGTCTCACAGACCCTGACACCCGCTGGCCGTTCTGGAAACACTGTGGAAACGCTCCCCCGCCCACACTAGTACATCATGCAAAAGCGAGGCAATTATTTTGCCTCGGGGTCCAAATTTAGAGAAAAAAATGTGTCTAGGGAGGTCGGTATATCTATTTTTAGGAACACTAATACAAAACCCTCACAATAATGTCAGATTTAATACTAAAAACGTTATGACAGACCGCCTGACAAAACGTAATGGAATTTGAATTTTTTTTTTACTGAATGAGACATCCAGAATGTACATGAAAATAAAGAATGTGGGATTTACAATATTAACTATGAAGGATAAAACACTGAATATTGACAACATATGAACGTCACACCCCCTCTTGATCAACATTTTACAATCAAGCGAAACGCAACAAAAACGCGACAAACACAGCGAAATATGAACGCAAAGGGTAAAAAAACGCTCTCCCTGACCACCTGAGGGCACCACAGACTGTGGATGCTTTTAAAAAAGGCTTAAAACCCCTTCTTTAAAAAAAAAAAAAAAAAAAGCCTTTTTATAGATATATGCATTCTAGTTCTAGCTATTAGGCTGTTCTAGTTTTTATTTATTTTTATTTTTATTATATATATATATATTTTTTTTAATACACTGTAGCACTTTGAGGTTGTTTGCTCAATGTAAAGGGCTTTTTACAAATAAAATCTATTATTATTATTAGTATTATTATTATAACTTTTCACCAAGACTGAATATAAACGCAACAAAAACGCGACAAACACAGCGAAATATGAACGCAAAGGGTAAAAAAAACGCTCTCCCTGACCACCTGAGGGCACCACAGACTGTGGATGCTTTTAAAAAAAGGCTTAAAAGCCCGTCTTTTAAAAAAAAAATTTTTTTTAGATATTCGCATACTAGTTATAGCTATTTGGCTGTTCTAGTTTTTATTTTTATTTATTTCTTTATTATCTTTTTATTTATTTATATATTTTTTGTAATACACTGGAGCACTTTGAGATTGTTTACTCAATATAAAGTGCATTTTACAAATAAAATCTGTTATTATTATTATTAAAACCCCCCACCTACTATCTGATAGAGTTTTATTGTCATTATTACAGTGAACAGTTGTTTGCTCAATGTAAAGTGCTTTTTACAAATAAAATCTATTATTATTATTATTATTATTATAACTTTTCACCAAGACTGAATATAAACGCAACAAAAACGCGACAAACACAGCGAAATATGAACGCAAAGGGTAAAAAAACGCTCTCCCTGACCACCTGAGGGCACCACGGACTGTGGATGCTTTTAAAAAAGGCTTAAAACCCCTTCTTTAAAAAAAAAAAAAAAAAAGCCTTTTTATAGATATATGCATACTAGTTCTAGCTATTAGGCTGTTGTAGTTTTTATTTATTTTTATTTTTATTATATTTTTATTATTATTTTTTAATACACTGTAGCACTTTGAGGTTGTTTGCTCAATGTAAAGTGCTTTTTACAAATAAAATCTATTATTATTATTATTATTATTATTATAACTTTTCACCAAGACTGAATATAAACACAACAAAAACGCGACAAACACAGCGAAATATGAACGCAAAGGGTAAAAAAAACGCTCTCCCTGACCACCTGAGGGCACCACAGACTGTGGATGCTTTTAAAAAAAAGGCTTAAAAGCCCGTCTTTAAACAAAAATTTTTTTTTTAGATATTCGCATACTAGTTATAGCTATTTGGCTGTTCTAGTTTTTATTTTTATTTATTTCTTTATTATCTTTTTATTTATTTATATATATTTTTTTAATACACTGGAGCACTTTGAGATTGTTTACTCAATATAAAGTGCATTTTACAAATAAAATCTGTTATTATTATTATTAAAAACCCCCACCTACTATCTGATAGAGTTTTATTGTCATTATTACAGTGAACAGTTGTTTGCTCAATGTAAAGTGCGTTTTACAAATAAAATCTATTATTATTATTATTATTATTATAACTTTTCACCAAGACTGAATATAAACGCAACAAAAACGCGACAAACACAGCGAAATATGAACGCAAAGGGTAAAAAAACGCTCTCCCTGACCACCTGAGGGCACCACGGACTGTGGATGCTTTTAAAAAAGGCTTAAAACCCCTTCTTTTTTTTTTTTTTTTTAAAAAGCCTTTTTATAGATACATGCATACTAGTTGTAGCTATTAGGCCGTTCTAGTTTTTATTTATTTTTATTTTTATTATTATTTTTTAATACACTGTAGCACTTTGAGGTTGTTTGCTCAATGTAAAGTGCTTTTTCAAATAAAATCTATTATTATTATTATTATTATTATAACTTTTCACCAAGACTGAATATAAACGCAACAAAAACGCGACAAACACAGCAAAATATGAACGCAAAGGGTAAAAAAAAACGCTCTCCCTGACCACCTGAGGGCACCACAGACTGTGGATGCTTTTAAAAAAAGGCTTGAAAGCCCGTCTTTAAAATTTTTTTTTTTTTTAGATATTCGCATACTAGTTATAGCTATTTGGCTGTTCTAGTTTTTATTTTTATTTATTTCTTTATTATCTTTTTATTTATTTATATTTTTTTTTTAGTACACTGGAGCACTTTGAGATTGTTTACTCAATATAAAGTGCTTTTTACAAATAAAATCTGTTATTATTATTATTTTTAAAAAAACCCTACTATCTGATAGAGTTTTATTGTCATTATTACAGTGAACAGGTTCAAAGAACAACGAAATTGGAGCAGATCCCCTAAGGGGCATACACAATCATTTGGTAATATTTGGTAATACTCTTGGGTGCCACAGGGCGGTACGGGACAGGACACTTTCACACCTGCCCTTCCATGACTACATTTTGAGTAGTCGTAATGCAGATCTTGGACCAGCAGCGGCCAAGACAAAGTGTACTTGGACCCACATCAGCAGATGAAGCGCCCAGGTGGAGCTCCATCGGTGGCATACCTTCCACAGCTCATTAAGGCCCAGCGCGCTGGGACAGGGGTGGTGGGAGGAGAGAGCAGCAGCATTTTATCATCTTCTGGCTGCAGTGGAGCGATGGCGTTGGCATGCCCCGCAGTGCCGTTTCACCCCGGCAAAGCGCGGCTCCAGCTCCTCCACAGGGGGGAAGGGGACGTTCTTTCCAAGCGGTGTCAAACATCCAAAGTTGACTTTTTTTTCTTTCTTTTTTTTTTCCTGTTCTTATACGTGAGAGAATGAATCTCGGCATCGTCCCCGGAACTTTTCTCCCGCTTCCTGGGAGACAAACAAAATCTATTTCCAGCACAGCCAATTTCTCCTTCCTGCACTGCAAAAAGTCAGTGTTCAAAAACAAGAATTTTTTTTTTTACAAAAATTAGGGGTATTTTACTTGAACTAAGCAAAATTATCTGCCAATAGAACAAGAAAATTTGGCTTGTCGAGACTTTCCAAAACAAGTCAAATTAGCTAACCTCAATGAACCCAAAAATACCTTAAAATAAGTATATTCTCACTAATAACAAGTGCACTTTTCTTGGTAGAAAAAAAAAAAGTGAAACTACCAATGATAGTCAAACACACACTAGGTGTGGTGAAATGTGTCCTCTGCATTTGACCCATCCCCTTGTTCACCCCCTGGGAGGTGAGGAGAGCAGTGGGCAGCAGCCGTGGCCGCGCCCGGGAATCATTTTTGGTGATTTAACCCCCAATTCCAAACCTTGATGCTGAGTGCCAAGCAGGGAGGTAATGGGTCCCATTTTTATAGTCTTTGGTATGACTCGGCCGGGGTTTGAACTCACAACCTACCAAACACTCTAATAATAATAATAGATTTTATTTTTAAAAAGCACTTTACATTGAGTAAACAACCTCAAAGTGCTACAGTGTATTAAAAAAATAAAATAAAAAGGTAATTAAAAAATAAAATAAAATAAAAACTAGAACAGCCAAATAGCTAGAACTAGTATGCGTATATCCAAAAAAAAAAAAAAAGGCTTTTTTAAAAAGAAGGGTTTTTAAGCCTTTTTTTTAAAAGCATCCACAGTCTGTGGTGCCCTCAGGTGGTCAGGGAGAGCGTCGGAGCAGAAAGCCCGGTCTCTAACCACTAGGCCACTGAAAAAGAGACCCTTTCGCTCAATATGTTGAAAAATATTCTTAAATTAAGTAAATGCTCGTGCCATTATCTTGACATATGCGCTCGGCATCATGATTTTTTTTTTTCATGCTTGAAGTAAGAAATGATTACTTTAAAAAAGTAGTTTTATACTCGTGAGTGTTGATGACACAGCTTTGCAACAGTTGATATTCTAGTTTCAAGCATGTTTTACTCAATATAGGCCATACAATCTCAGCAACAAGCTATAATATCTTACTGAGATCATTTAGGACCAAAACCCTTAAAACAAGTAAATTACTCTAACATAAAATCTGCTTAGTGAGAAGAATTATCTTATCAGACAGAAAATAAGCAAATATCACCCTTATTTGAGATATTTAATCTTACCTAGATTTCAGTTTTTGCAGTGTGGCTTCCACGACTTCTTCGGGAAATCCCCGTCCGGATCTAAAATCGACGCCCCACGACGGAAGCAACCAAGTGAACAGACTATTGTGTCAGCCGCTCAATTTAGTTGTAATTAAAAGGCCGCTCGCACATCCTGGGTGTGGTGTTCCGCACTTCCCCTCGTCTTTAATATTGTTATTAATCCGCAAAAACACTTTCAGACTTAATTAAAAGCAACGACTGGAGCGTCGGCCTCTCCGGAGGGCCGTAGTGAATAATCACTGTCTCCTCCTTTAATAAGCTTCAACGTCCTTCGTGCACATGGCGCTTCCCTCGCAATTATCGCCGCAGTCTGCCTCTCGCATCCCCGCGCATGCACACGCACACTCCTACTGTGCGCTGTCCTCCAGCTCTCCTCTACGGGGAAATTCACTATTCAGAGTGCGAGGGTTCAGTTGACACAATGAAGAAAGTTTACACTCGGCTTTTGTGTGGCCCTAAACAACATTTTGTTTGTGTAAACACACTCAGTCTACTTTAGTCATCTACTAAAAAACACATTTTTGAATTCATTTGGTTGAAGCTGCTTTTTCAAAACAAACAGTGTTGTCTTGGGCAATTATTTTGCCACGGGGGATCCAAATTTAGGCCGGTATATCTATTTTTAGGAACACTAATACAAAACCCCACAATAATGTTTGATTGAAATCGGACGTTATTATTGTCATTCAAATTTGAACTTTACAGGACAGATAACAACTCAATTTTGTTGCATTAGCTCGCTGTAGAGCAGGATAGTAGAGCAATATATAAATATGTATAATAGATATAAATAAATACATTACTGTACGGATAAATATATTGCCCTTTTTGCATATGCATCCACGTTTATGGATGTATGTTATATTGTCTTTATATTCCAGTGACTTAATCTGTTTTTGGTGGGGGAATTGTCTGATGGCCTGAGGGAAGAAGCTGTTGGTTCTGCTACGGAGGCTGCGGAACCTCTTTCTAGAGTCCAGCAGTGAAAACAATCCTCGTTATGACAGACCGCCTGAAAAAAACGGAATGGAATTTTACATTTTTCTGCTAAATGAGACATCAGTGGCCTAGTGGTTAGAGCAGGGGTCCCCAAACTTTTTGACTCGGGGGCCGCATAGGGTTAAAAAAATTTGGCCGGGGGCCAGGCTGTGTATATATATATATATATATATATATATATATATATATATATATATATACACTACCGTTCAAAAGTTTGGGGTCACATTGAAATGTCCTTATTTTTGAAGGAAAAGCACTGTACTTTTCAATGAAGATAACTTTAAACTAGTCTTAACTTTAAAGAAATACACTCTATACATTGCTAATGTGGTAAATGACTATTCTAGCTGCAAATGTCTGGTTTTTGGTGCAATATCTACATAGGTGTAAAGAGGCCCTTTTCCAGCAACTATCACTCCAGTGTTCTAATGGTACAATGTGTTTGCTCATTGGTTCAGAAGGCTAATTGATGATTAGAAAACCCTTGTGTAATCATGTTCACACATCTGAAAACAGTTTAGCTCGTTACAGAAGCTACAAAACTGACCTTCCTTTGAGCAGATTGAGTTTCTGGAGCATCACATTTGTGGGGTCAATTAAACGCTCAAAATGGCCAGAAAAAGAGAAAATACATCTGAAACTCAACAGTCTATTCTTGTTCTTAGAAATGAAGGCTATTCCACAAAATTGTTTGGGTGACCCCAAACTTTTGAACGGTAGTGTATATATAAATATATATATATATATATATATATATATATATATATATATATATATATATATATATATATATATATATATATATATATATATATATATATATATATATATATATATATATATATATATATATATATATACATACATACATGTATACATTGTCTTATAATCCGTTTTGTCACTTAACATCAATTAACATTGATGTTCATCAACATTTTACATTGTCACGTTATCGATGGGAAAATTCCTTTTTAGACAATATGATTTGCCTGAGCGACTAGGAGACACCAAGAGTAACAAGCGGTAGAAAATGGATTAGAAAGGAAAGATTTAAAAAAAAAAATTTTTTTTTTTTTTTTTAAATTTAGCACTTTCTGTGGGCCGGATTTTGGAAGCTGGGGGGCCGTATCCGGCCCGCGGTCCGTAGTTTGGGGACCCCTGGGTTAGAGTGTCCGCCCTGAGATCGGTAGGTTGTGAGTTCAAAACCCCGGCTGAGTCATACCAAAGACTATAAAAATGGGACCTATTACCTCCCTAATTGGCACTCAGCATCGAGGGTTGGAATTGGGGGTTAAATCACCAAAAATTATTCTGCCCACTGCTCCCCTCACCTCCCAGGGGGTGATCAAAGGTGATAGGTCAAATGCAGAGAATAATTTTGCCACACCTAGTGTGTGTGTGTGTGACAATCATTGGTACTTTAACTTTAACCCAGAATGTACATGAAAATAAAGAATGTGGGATTTACAATATTAACTATGAAGGATAAAACACTGAATATTGACAACATATGAACGTCACGCATTTTTGCAATAAAGCGAAATGCAACAAAACACAGTGAAATATGAACGCCAAGGGTAAAAAAAAAACTACTACAATCTGATATATCTGATATATCACTAAGCTTTAGAACTTTGTTGTAAAAAAATCTCCTTCCACGTCTGTCCCTGACACCCGTATTTAAGGCTGGCCACTCTGGAAACACTCTGTGGAAACGCTCCCCCCCCCCGCACACTAGTACATCATGCAAAAGCGAGGAAATTATTTTGCCACGGGGTGTATAGAAAAAAATGTGTCTAGGGGGGCCGGTATATCTATTTTTAGGAACACTAACTAATACAAAAGAGACAAGCGGTAGAAAATGGACGGATGGATGGATAATACAAAACCTCACAATAATGTCTGATTGAAAGCTAAAAACATTATAACAGACCGCCTGAAAAAACGGAATGGAATTCGACATTTTTTTACCGAATGAGACACCCAGAATATACACGAAAAAAAAGAATGTGGGATTTACAATATTAACTATGAAGGATAAAACACTGAATATTGACAACATATGAGCGTCACACCCCCTCTCCATCCACATATTTTACAATCAAGAGCGAAATGCAACAAAAATGCAACAAACAGTGAAATAATTGCCTCGGGGTCCAAATGTATAGAAAACAATGTTTCTAGGGGGGCCGGTACATCTATTTTTAGGAACACTAACTAATACAAAAGGGACAAGCGGTAGAAAATGGATGGATGGATGGATAATACAAAACCTCACAATAATGTCTGATTGAATACTAAAAACGTTATGACAGATTTCCTAAAAAAACGGAATGGAATTTTCCATTTTTCTACTAAATGAAACACCCAGAATGTACACGAAAATAAAGAATGTGGGATTTACAATATTAACTATGAACGATAAAACACTGAATATTGACAACATATGAACGTCACACCCCCTCTCCATCCACATATTTTACAATCAAGCGAAACGCAACAAAAATGCAACAAACACGGCAAAATATGAACGAGAAGGGTAAAAAAAAATCCACCTACAATCTGATATATCTGATATACGTATATCACTGATCATCTGATATGTGTCTGGGGGGCCGGTATATCTATTTTTAGGAACACTAATAGAAAACCTCACAATATTGTCTGATTGAATACATTGAAAACATTACGACAGACCGCCTGAAAAAACGGAATGGAATTTGACTTTTTTTTTTTAGGAACACTAACTAATACAAAAGGGACAAGCGGTAGAAAATGGCTGGATGTATGGATGATACAAAACCTCACAATAATGTCTGATTGAATACTAAAAACTTTATGACAGACCGCCTGAAAAAACGGAATGGAATTTTACATGTTTCTACTAAATGAGACACCCAGAATGTACACGGAAATAAGGAATGTGGGATTTACAATATTAACTATGAAGGATAAAACACTGAATATTGACAACATATGAACGTCACACCCCCTCTCCATCCACATATTTTACAATCAAGCGAAATGCAACAAAAATGCAACAAACAGTGAAATAATTGCCTCGGGGTCCAAATGTATAGAAAACAATGTTTCTAGGGGGGCCGGTATATCTATTTTTAGGAACACTAACTAATACAAAAGGGACAAGCGGTAGAAAATGGATGGATGGATGGATAATACAAAACCTCACAATAATGTCTGATTGAATACTAAAAACGTTATGACAGACCGCCTAAAAAAACGGAATGGAATTTTCCATTTTTCTACTAAATGAGACACCCAGAATGTACACGAAAATAAAGAATGTGGGATTTACAATATTAACTATGAAGGATAAAACACTGAATATTGACAACATATGAACGTCACACCCCCTCTCCATCCACATATTTTACAATCAAGCGAAACGCAACAAAAATGCAACAAACACAGCAAAATATGAACGCGAAGGGTAAAAAAAACCCCACCTACCATCTGATACATCAATAAGCTTTAGAACTTTGTTGTAAAAAAATCTCCTTCCGCGTCTGTCCCTGACACCCGCATTTA
>NC_084736.1:13757213-13764713 GCF_033978785.1 Entelurus aequoreus | reverse complement strand
GTTGTTGACTTGTTATGGAGTGCTAATCAGGCATATTTACATCATGTGTTGCCATCATTATAACACTTATATAATTATCTTTAAATTTTTTGCGGCTCCAGACAGATTACTTGTTTGTATTTTTGGTCCAATATGGCTCTTTCAACATTTTGCCGACCCCTGGTATATGTGAAAACTGAAAATAAAAGTGGGATTTCACCATGGCGTTATAATAGGCATTTTTGTTATAAGGAAACATGTGTCAGTTTTATGGCTAATTTAATAGGCAAATGTTTCACAAATGAATATTTCCGAGCAATTATTATGAAATAAACACAAGCTGACTATAATAATGTAATGGTATAAGCAGGGGCGCCGCTAGGGATTTTGGGCCCCATGAAAAGAATCTTTACAGGGCCCCCAACACAGCGGCAACATTATAATTTCATCATCATTAGGGGCCTCTCTGGGCCCCCCTCCATCATGGGCCCCTAGAATCCGTCTCCTTTACCCCCCCTTTTCGGCGCCCCTGTACATTAGTATACTGTATGTCGGGGGTCAGCAACCCGCGGCTCTAGAGCCACATGTGGCTCTTAAACAGCACCCTGGTGGCTCCATTTTTCACAAAATGTATGGAAATTAGGGATGTCCGATAATGGCTTTTTGCCGATATCCGATATTCCGATATTGTCCAACTCTTTAATTACCGATATCGATATCAACCGATATATGCAGTCGTGGAATTAACACATTATTATGCCTAATTTGGACAACCAGGTATGGTGAAGATAAGGTACTTTTTAAAAAAAATTGTAAAATAAGATAAATAAATCAAAAACATTTTCTTGAATAAAAAAGAAAGTACAACAATATAAAAACAGTTACATAGAAACTAGTAATGAATGGAAATTAGTAAAATTAACTGTTAAAGGTTAGTACTATTAGTGGACCAGCAGCACGCAAAATCATGTGTGCTTGCAGACTGTATTGATATATATTGATATTAGAGATGTTAGAAATGTTAGATAAATGCGTTAAAATGTAATATTGGAAATGATCGGTATCGGGTTTTTTTTATCATCAGTATCGTTTTTTTATTTTTTTTATTTTTTTTATTTTTTTTATTATTATTTTTTTTTTTGGATTAAATCCACATAAAAAACACAAGATACACTTACAATTAGTGCACCAACCCAAAAAACCTCCCTCCCCCATTTACACTCATTCACACAAAAGGGTTGTTTCTTTCTGTTATTAATATTCTGGTTCCTACATTATATATCAATATATATCAATACAGTCTGCAAGGGATACAGTCCGTAAGCACACATGATTGTGCGTGCTGCTGGTCCACTAATAATACTAGCCTTTAACAGTTAATTTTACAAATTTTCATTAATTACTAGTTTCTATGTAACTGTTTTTATATTGTTTTACTTTCTTTTTTATTCAAGAAAATGTTTTTAATTTATTTATCTTATTTTATTTGATTCATTTTTTTTTTTAAAAGTACCTTATCTTCACCATACCTGGTTGTCCAAATTAGGCATAATAATGTGTTAATTCCACGACTGTATATATCGGTTGATATCGGTATCGGTTGATATCGGTATCGGTAATTAAAGAGTTGGACAATATCGGCATATCGGATATCGGCAAGAAGCCATTATCGGACATCCCTAATTGATATATAATGTAGGAACCAGAATATTAATAACAGAAAGAAACAACCCTTTTGTGTGAATGAGTGTAAATGGGGGAGGGAGGTTTTTTGCGTTGGTGCACTAATTGTAAGTGTATCTTGTGTTTTTTATGTTGATTTAATAAAAAAAAAAATTAAAATAAAAAAATAAATAAACGATACCGATAATAAAAAAAACGATATCGATAATTTACGATATTACATTTTAACGCATATATCGGCCGATAATATCGGCAGGCCGATATTATCGGACATCTCTAATGGAAATGGAAAAAAATGGGGTGAAAAATATATTTTTTGTTGTAATATGGTTTCTGTTGGAGGACAAACGCGACACAAACCTTCCGAATTGTTAGAAAGCCAACTGTTTAATATGTCTGTGTTCTGCTTCACTAATGAGAGTATTTGGCGAGCGCTGTTTTGCCTTACTAATTTCAGCGGCCCTTGAACTCACCGTTGTGTGGACTGTGACTCAACAGTTTGTTTACATGTACTACTTTCTCCGACGCTGCCACAGAAATATGTGTTTTATGCCACTCCTTCTTTGTTTAATTTTGTCCACCAAACATTTTATACTGTGCGTGAATGCACAAAGGTGAGCTTTGTTGATGTTGTTGACTTGTTATGGAGTGCTAATCAGGCATATTTACATCATGTGTTGCCATCATTATAACACTTATATAATTATCTTTAAATTTTTTGCGGCTCCAGACAGATTACTTGTTTGTATTTTTGGTCCAATATGGCTCTTTCAACATTTTTGGGTTGCCGACCCCTGGTATATGTGAAAACTGAAAATAAAAGTGGGATTTCACCATGGCGTTATAATAGGCATTTTTGTTATAAGGAAACATGTGTCAGTTTTATGGCTAATTTAATAGGCAAATGTTTCACAAATGAATATTTCCGAGCAATTATTATGAAATAAACACAAGCTGACTATAATAATGTAATGGTATAAGCAGGGGCGCCGCTAGGGATTTTGGGCCCCATGAAAAGAATCTTTACAGGGCCCCCAACACAGCGGCAACATTATAATTTCATCATCATTAGGGGCCTCTCTGGGCCCCCCTCCATCATGGGCCCCTAGAATCCGTCTCCTTTACCCCCCTTTTCGGCGCCCCTGTACATTAGTATACTGTATGTCGGGGGTCAGCTACCCGCGGCTCTAGAGCCACATGTGGCTCTTAAACAGCACCCTGGTGGCTCCATTTTTCACAAAATGTATGGAAATTAGGGATGTCCGATAATGGCTTTTTGCCGATATCCGATATTCCGATATTGTCCAACTCTTTAATTACCGATATCGATATCAACCGATATATGCAGTCGTGGAATTAACACATTATTATGCCTAATTTGGACAACCAGGTATGGTGAAGATAAGGTACTTTTTAAAAAAATTTGTAAAATAAGATAAATAAATCAAAAACATTTTCTTGAATAAAAAAGAAAGTACAACAATATAAAAACAGTTACATAGAAACTAGTAATGAATGGAAATTAGTAAAATTAACTGTTAAAGGTTAGTACTATTAGTGGACCAGCAGCACGTACAATCATGTGTGCTTGCAGACTGTATTGATATATATTGATATTAGAGATGTTAGAAATGTTAGATAAATGCGTTAAAATGTAATATTGGAAATTATCGGTATCGGTTTTTTTTTATCATCAGTATCGTTTTTTTTAATTTATTTTATTTTATTTTTTTTTTATTATTATTTTTTTTTTTGGATTAAATCCACATAAAAAACACAAGATACACTTACAATTAGTGCACCAACCCAAAAAACCTCCCTCCCCCATTTACACTCATTCACACAAAAGGGTTGTTTCTTTCTGTTATTAATATTCTGGTTCCTACATTATATATCAATATATATCAATACAGTCTGCAAGGGATACAGTCCGTAAGCACACATTATTGTGCGTGCTGCTGGTCCACTAATAATACTAACCTTTAACAGTTAATTTTACAAATTTTCATTAATTACTAGTTTCTATGTAACTGTTTTTATATTGTTTTACTTTCTTTTTTATTCAAGAAAATGTTTTTAATTTATTTATATTATTTTATTTGATTCATTTTAAAAAAAAGTACCTTATCTTCACCATACCTGGTTGTCCAAATTAGGCATAATAATGTGTTAATTCCACGACTGTATGTATCGGTTGATATCGGTATTGGTTGATATCGGTATCGGTAATTAAAGAGTTGGACAATATCGGCATATCGGATATCGGCAAAAAGCCATTACCGGACATCCCTAATTGATATATAATGTAGGAACCAGAATATTAATAACAGAAAGAAACAACCCTTTTGTGTGAATGAGTGTAGATGGGGGGAGGGAGGTTTTTTCGGTTGGTGCACTAATTGTAAGTGTATCTTGTGTTTTTTATGTTGATTTAATAAAAAAACAAAAAACAAAAAACAAAAAACAAAAAAAACGATACAGATAATAAAAAAAACGATACCGATAATTTCCGATATTACATTTTAACGCATATATCGGCTGATAATATCGGCAGGCCGATATTATCGGACATCTCTAATGGAAATGGAAAAAAATGGGGTGAAAAATATATTTTTTGTTGTAAAATGGTTTCTGTTGGAGGACAAACGCGACACAAACCTTCCAAATTGTTAGAAAGCCAACTGTTTAATATGTCTGTGTTCTGCTTCACTAATGAGAGTATTTGGCGAGCGCTGTTTTGCCTTACTAATTTCAGCGGCCCTTGAACTCACCGTTGTGTGGACTGTGACTCAACAGTTTGTTTACATGTACAACTTTCTCCGACGCTGCCACAGAAAGATGTGCTTTATGCCACTCCGTCTTTGTTTCATTTTGTCCACCAAACGTTTTATACTGTGCGTGAATGCACAAAGGTGAGCTTTGTTGATGTTGTTGACTTGTCATGGAGTGCTAATCAGGCATATTTACATCATGTGTTGCCATCATTATAACACTTATATAATTATCTTTAAATTTTTTGCGGCTCCAGACAGATTACTTGTTTGTATTTTTGGTCCAATATGGCTCTTTCAACATTTTGGGTTGCCGACCCCTGGTATATGTGAAAACTGAAAATAAAAGTGGGATTTCACCATGGCATTTTTGTTATAAGGAAACGTGTCAGTTTTATGGCTAATTTAATAGGCAAATGTTTCACAAATGAATATTTCCGAGCAATTATTATGAAATAAACACAAGCTGACTATAATAATGTAATGGTATAAGCAGGGGCGCCGCTAGGGATTTTGGGCCCCATGAAAAGAATCTTTACAGGGCCCCCAACACAGCGGCAACATTATAATTTCATCATCATTAGGGGCCTCTCTGGGCCCCCCTCCATCATGGGCCCCTAGAATCCGTCTCCTTTACCCCCCCTTTTCGGCGCCCCTGATCAGGGGTGTCAAACTCATTTTAGATCGGGGGCCACAAGGAGAAAAATCTACTCCCAAGTGGGCCGGACTGGTCAAATCACGGCATGATAACTTAAAAATAAAGACAACTTCAGATTGTTTCTTTGTTTAAAAAAAGAACAAGCTTATTCTGAAATTGTGCAAATCATAATATTGTTTTTTTGTTTTTTTACACTTACATGTTGCGATTAATAGTATTCTATCTTTGTCGTTATGTATATTTTCTGAATAAATGATGTGATATTGTTCATCAGTCAACTCATTAGTGTTAATTTTCTATCTATCAAGATAAAAAAAAAGTGTATCAAAATCGAATTACAGTATGTTATTTATGCAGTTTGATCATTTTCCCTCGACTGATGTACTAACATTATGTGGTTTATTTTGTACATATGTAGCATCATCTACAACAGTGGTACCCAACCACCGGGCCGCGGACCGGTACCGGTCATCAGATCTGGACCAAAATTGTGTGACTTCTTACTTGACCCGTACTAAAAACCTCCACCAAGTTCTGCTAAAATCGGCTTGTTAGTTTTGTGTTAAGCTGCAAAACAAACATACTAATCGGTCACAATATTAGGTACACCAGCCCTCTGTATGTAGAAATGCTGCAAGTAATGCCAAATTAAATGAAAAAAAATGCAATTTTTAGCATTTTTATACCAGATTTGGCCCAAAATTGTGTGACTTCTTACTTGACACGTCCTGAAAACCTCCACCAAGTTCTGCTAAAATCTGCTTGTTAGTTTTGTGTTACGCTGTGATACAAACACACACATCGGCCACAATATTAGGAACACCAGCCCTCTGCATGTAGAAATAATAATAATAATAATACATTTTATTTATAAGGCGCCTTTCTGGGCACTCAAGATCGAAACAATAAAATCAAATTGGATAAAAACAACAATAATAACAACAACAAAGATAGAGAAGAAAAGATGATTACAATGAGTAAGCAGTCAGAAATAGGTGTGTTTTGAGTCTTGATTTGAAGAGGGATATTGAGTCCAAGTTACGACCGATTGGTACTGGGCCGCACAAGAAATTAAAAAATAAAATAAAATAAAATAAATATATATATATATATATTTTTTAAATTAAATCAACATAAAAAACACAGTATATAGATTATATATTAATATTTTTATCTATATATTGTGTTTTTTATGTTGATTTAATAAAAAAAATTAATTATTTGTATTTTTTATTTTTTTTATTAAATCAACATAAAAAACACAATATATAGATTATATATCAATATAGATCAATACAGTCTGCAGGGATACAGTCCGTAAGCACACATGATTGTATTGCTTTATGAAAAAAACAAAAAACAAACAAAAAAAAACACAATATATAGATTATATATCAATATTTTTATCTATATATTGTGTTTTTTATGTGGATTTAATAAAAAAAAAATGTTTATTTTTATTTATATTTTTTTATTAAATCCACATAAACAACACAATATATAGATTATATATCAATATAGATCAATACAGTCTGCAGGGATACAGTCCGTAAGCACACATGATTGTATTGCTTTATGAAAAAAAACAAAAAAAATCACAATATATAGATTATATATCAATATTTTTATCTATATATTGTGTTTTTTATGTTGATTTAATAAACATTTTTTTATTTTTTATTTTTATTAAATCCACATAAAAAACACAATATATAGATTATATATCAATATAAATCAATACAGTATGCAGGGATACAGTCCGTAAGCACACATGATTGTATTGCTTTATGAAAAAAAACAAAAAAACAACAACAACAAAAAACAACTTTTCAAGCGTTGACCAGTCCGCAGCTACAAAAAGTTTGGGGACCACTGATCTACAACACAGGTGTCAAACTCAAGGCCCGGGGGCCAGATCTGGCCCACCACATCATTGTATGTGGCCCGCAAAAGCCTGGGAAAAGTGTGTGTTAATAAAATACTTCCATTTTTTTTTATTACTAAATGCAAATAATTATTTCGATTTTGACAGGAAAAAATGCGTATCTTCTAAAGCAGTGGTTCTTAACCTTGTTGGAGGTACCGAACCCCACCAGTTTCATATGCACATTCACATTCACCGAACCCTTCTTTAGTGAAAAATAAAATGTAGTTTTTTTTCAAATTCAAGACAAAGTTCTATGTTTTTGGTAACCCTTTAGTATGGGCAACATATTCTAAGTAACAAAGACTTAATTTAGAGTTTTTTTGGACATTAGGGGAACATATTCTAAGTAACAAAGACTTAATTTAGAGATATTTGGTTAGGGTTAGGGTTAGAGGGTTAGGGTTATAATAAGGCCAAGCCGAAGAGGGCATTAATAAGTACTGAATAATGACTAGTTAAGAGCCAATATGTTACTAATTTGC
>NC_084736.1:13744713-13752213 GCF_033978785.1 Entelurus aequoreus | reverse complement strand
CAGCAACACTCTCCTGTTTTGAAAAACTTACTGAAAAAACACAAGTCAAAGATCCTCTAAATGGCTGCAAGCACATGGACAAGCAATAGAAATTGGATGGATAGATGGATGCTGCAAAAAAACTAGTCAAAGATCCTCTATATCAGTGGTCCCCAACCTTTTTGTAGCTGCGGACCGGTCAACGCTCGGAAATTTGTCCCACGGACCGGTGGTGGGGGGGGCGGGGGGGGGGGGGTATTGATCTATATTGATATATAATGTATATATTGTGTTTTTTATGTTGATTTCATAAAATTTTTTTTTTTTTTTTTATTTTTTTTTTTTTTTAATTTCTTGTGCGGCCCGGTACCAATCGGTCCGCGGACCGGTACCGGGCCGCGGACCGGTGGTTGGGGACCACTGCTCTATATGACAGCAACACTCTCCTGTTTTGGAAAACTTACTGCAAAAACACAAGTCAAAGATCCTCTAAATGGCTGCAAGCACATGGACAAGCAATAGAAATTGGGTGAATGGATGGATGCTGCAAAAAAACTAGTCAAAGATCCTCTATATGACAGCAACACTCTCCTGTATTGAAAAACTTACTGCAAAAACACAAGTCAAAGATCCTATGAATGGCTGCAAGCACATGGACAAGCAATAGAAATTGGGTGAATGGATGGATGCAGCAAAAGAACTAGTCAAAGATCCTCTATATGACAGCAACACTCTTCTGTTTTGGAAAACTTACTGCAAAAACACAAGTCAAAGATCCTCTAAATGGCTGCAAGCACATGGACAAGCAATATAAATTGGGTGAATGGATGGATGCTGCAAAAAAACTAGTCAAAGATCCTCTATATGACAGCAACACTCTCCTGTTTTGGAAAACTTACTGCAAAAACACAAGTCAAAGATCCTATAAATCGCTGCAAAAACAATGCTCGAAAAAAACAACAAACCATAAATAAAGTCATCAAAACACGAGCGATTGTGCCGTTTTAAAGTGTCTAAAGCAAAAACAAATGTCAAAGTTACGACAAATGTCAAAGTTATTGAACTATACTGCCAAAAACACGAGTCAAATATCCTCTAAATGGCTGCAAGCACATGGACAAGCAATAGAAATTGGATGGATAGATGGATGCTGCAAAAAAACTAGTCAAAGATCCTCTACATGACAGCAACACTCCCCTGTTTTGGAAAACTTACTGCAAAAACACAAGTCAAAGATCCTCTAAATGGCTGCAAGCACATGGACAAGCAATAGAAATTGGGTGAATGGATGGATGCTGCAAAAAAACTAGTCAAAGATCCTCTATATGACAGCAACACTCTCCTGTATTGAAAAACTTACTGCAAAAACACAAGTCAAAGATCCTCTAAATGGCTGCAAGCACATGGACAAGCAATAGAAATTGGATGGATAGATGGATGCTGCAAAAAAAACTAGTCAAAGATCCTCTATATGACAGCAACACTCTCCTGTATTGGAAAACTTACTGCAAAAACACAAGTCAAAGATCCTCTAAAAGGCTGCAAGTACATGGACAACAATAGAAATTGGATGAATAGATGGATGCTGCAAAAAAACTAGTCAAAGATCCTCTATATGACAGCAACACTCTCCTGTTTTGGAAAACTTACTGCAAAAACACAAGTCAAAGATCCTCTAAAAGGCTGCAAGCACATGGACAAGCAATAGAAATTGGATGGATAGACGGATGCTGCAAAAAACTAGTCAAAGATCCTCTATATGACAGCAACAATCTCCTGTTTTGGAAAACTTACTGTAAAAACACAAGTCAAAGATCCTCTGAATGGCTGCAAGCACATGGACAAGAAAAATAAATTGGATGGATAGATGGATGCTGCAAAAACACAAGTCAAAGATCCTCTTAATGGCTGCAAGCACATGGACAAGAAAAAGAAATTGGATGGATAGATGGACGCTGCAAAAAACTAGTCAAAGATCCTTTATATGACAGCAACACTTTCCCGTTTTGGAAAACTTACTGCAAAAACAAAAGTCAAAAATCCTCTAAATGGCTGCAAGCACATGGACAAGCAACAGAAATTGAATGGATGGATGGATGCTGCAAATAACTTGTCAAAGATCCTCTATATGACAGCAACACTCTCCTGTTTTGGAAAACTTACTGCAAAAACACAAGTCAAAGATCCTCTGAATGGCTGCAAGCACATGGACAAGAAAAAGAAATTGGATGGATAGATGGATGCTGCAAAAAACTTGTCAAAGATCCTCTATGTGACAGCAACACTCTCCTATTTTGGAAAAATTACTGCAAAAACACAAGTCAAAGATCCTCTAAATGGCTGCAAAAACAATGCTCGAAAAAAACAACAAACCATAAATAAAGTCATCAAAAAAACAAGCAATCGTGCCGTTTTAAAGTGTCTAAAGTGAAAACAAATGTCAAAGTTACGACAAATGTCAAAGTTATTGAACTATACTGCCAAAAACACAAGTCAAAGATCCTCTAAATGGCTACAAGCACATGGACAAGCAATAGAAATTGGATGGATAGATGTATGCTGCAAAAAAACTAGTCAAAGATCCTCTTTATGACTGCAACACTCCTGTTTTGGAAAACTTACTGCAAAAACACAAGTCAAAGATCCTCTAAATGGCTGCAAGCACATGGACAAGCAATAGAAATTGGATGGATAGATATATTCTGCAAAAAAACTAGTCAAAGATCCTCTGTATGACAGCAACACTCTCCTGTTTTGGAAAACCTACTGCAAAAAAAATAATCAAAGATCCTTTGTGCGACAGGATCGCTCTGCTGTTTTAAAGTGCCTACAACAAAAACGCTAGTCAAAGATAATCTACGGGTATACAGGAGGGCTCTGAGGTTTTTAAGGGTCAACCGGGAAAAAATAGTCAAAGATCCTCTCTGTGCAATGAACGCTCCGCTGTTTTTGAGGACCTTCTGAAAAAATGTAAGTCAAATATCTTCTATATGACAGGACAACTCTGCTGTTTTTAAGTATTTACTGCAAAAAGGCTAGTCAAAGATCTTCTATATGACATAAGCTATCTGCTGTTTTTAAGTAATTTGTGCAAAAAGGCTAGTCAAAGATCATCTGTACGACATAAAACTCTCTGCTGTTTTTAGCTATTTACTGCAAAAAGGCTAGTCAAAGATCCTCTACATGACAGGAGCGCTCTGCTGTTTTAAGTACTTTGTGCAAAAAAACTAGTCAAAGATCATCTACAGTATATAACAGGACTACTCTGTTGTTTTTAAGTATTTACTGCAAAAAGGCTATTCAAAGATCCTCTATATGACAATAGCTATCTGCTGTTTTTAAGTACTTTGTGCAAAAAGGCTAGTCAAAGATCTTCTACATGACAGGAACACTGCTCTATTTAAGTACCTTCTGCAAAAAAGGCTAGTTAAAGATTCTCTAGTCTACATGACAGGAGCGCTCTGCTGTTTTAAGTACTTTGTGCAAAAAAGCTAGTCAAAGATCATCTACAGTATATAACAGGACTACTCTGTTGTTAAGTACTTTGTGCAAAAAGGCTAGTCAACGATCATCTGTACGACATAAAACTCTGCTGTTTTTAGCTATTTATTGCAACAAGGCTAGTCAAAGATCCTCTATATGACATAAACTATCTGCTGTTTTTAAGTACTTTGTGCAGAAAGGCTCGTCAAAGATCATCCGTACGGCATGAGCTCTCTTTTGTTTTTAACTATTTACTGCAAAAAGGCTAGTCAAAGATCCTCTATACGACATAAGCTATCTGCTGTTTTTAAGTACATTATGTGAAAACGCTAGTCAAAGATCATCTACAGTATATGACAGGACTACTCTGTTGTTTTTAAGTATTTACTGCAACAGGCTAGTCAAAGATCCTCTATATGACATAAGCTATCTGTCATTTTAAGTACTTTGTGCAAAAAATCTAGTCAAAGATCATCTACAGTATATGACAGGACCACTCTGCGGTTTTTAAGTATTTACTGCAAAAAGGCTAGTCAAAGATCCTCTATATGACAGGAGCGCTCTGCTGTTTTAAGTACTTTGTGCAAAAAAGCTAGTCAAAGATCATCTACAGTATATAACAGGACTACTCTGTTGTTTTTAAGTATTTACTGCAAAAAGGCTAGTCAAAGATCCTCTATATGACAGGAGCACTATGCTGTTTTAAGTACTTTGTGCAAAAATGCTAGTCAAAGATTATCTGTACGACATAAAACTCTGCTGTTTTTAAGTATTTACTGCAAAAAGCCTAGTCAAAGATCCTCTATATTACGTAAACTATCTGTTGTTTTTAAGTACTTTGTGCAGAAAGGCTAGTCAAAGATAATTTGTACGACATGAGCTCTCTGTTGTCTTTAGCTATTTACTGCAAAAAGGCGAGTCAAAGATCCTCTATATGACATATGCTATCTGCTGTTTTTAAGTACTTTGTGCAAAAAGGCTAGTCAAAGATCATCTACAGTATATGACAGGACCACTCTGCTGTTTTTAATTATTTACTGCAAAAAGGCTAGTCAAAGATCCTCTATATAACATCCACTATCTGTCGTTTTAAGTACTTTGTGCAGAACGGCTAGTCAAAGGTCATCTACAGTATATGGGAGGACCACTCTGTTGTTTTTAAGTATTTACTGCAAAAATTCTAGTCAAAGATCCTCTATATGACATAAGCTATCTGCTGTTGTTAGCTATTTACTGCAAAAAGGCTAGTCAAAGATCTTCTATATGACATAAGCTATCTGCTGTTTTTAAGTACTCTGTGCAAAAAGGCTAGTCAAAGATCATCTACAGTATATGACAGGACCACTCTGCTGTTTTTAAGTATTACTGCAAAAAGGCTAGTCAAAGATCCTCTATATGACAGGAGCACTATGCTGTTTTAAGTACTTTGTGCAAAAATGCTAGTCAAAGATTATCTGTACGACATAAAACTCTGCTGTTTTTAAGTATTTACTGCAAAAAGCCTAGTCAAAGATCCTCTATATTACATAAACTATCTGCTGTTTTTAAGTACTTTGTGCAGAAAGGCTAGTCAAAGATAATTTGTACGACATGAGCTCTCTGTTGTCTTTAGCTATTTACTGCAAAAAGGCGAGTCAAAGATCCTCTATATGACATATGCTATCTGCTGTTTTTAAGTACTTTGTGCAAAAAGGCTAGTCAAAGATCATCTACAGTATATGACAGGACCACTCTGCTGTTTTTAATTATTTACTGCAAAAAGGCTAGTCAAAGATCCTCTATATAACATCAACCATCTGTCGTTTTAAGTACTTTGTGCAGAAAGGCTAGTCAAAGATCATCTACAGTATATGACAGGACCACTCTGCTGTTTTTAAGTATTCACTGCAAAAAGGCTAGTCAAAGATCCTCTATATGACAGGAGCGCTCTGCTGTTTTAAGTACTTTGTGCAACGAAGCTAGTCAAAGGTCATCTACATTATATGAGAGGACCACTCTGTTGTTTTTAAGTATTTACTGCAAACATTCTAGTCAAAGATCCTCTATTTGACATAAGCTATCTGCTGTTGTTAGCTATTTACTGCAAAAAGGCTAGTCAAAGATATTCTATATGACATAAGCTATCTGCTGTTTTTAAGTACTCTGTGCAAAAAGGCTAGTCAAAGATCATCTACAGTATATGACAGGACCACTCTGCTGTTTTTAAGTATTACTGCAAAAAGGCTAGTCAAAGATCCTCTATATGACAGGAGCACTATGCTGTTTTAAGTACTTTGTGCAAAAATGCTAGTCAAAGATTATCTGTACGACATAAAACTCTGCTGTTTTTAAGTATTTACTGCAAAAAGCCTAGTCAAAGATCCTCTATATTACATAAACTATCTGCTGTTTTTAAGTACTTTGTGCAGAAAGGCTAGTCAAAGATAATTTGTACGACATGAGCTCTCTTTTGTTTTTAACTATTTACTGCAAAAAGGCTAGTCAAAGATCCTCTTTACGACATAAGCTATCTGCTGTTTTTAAGTACTTTATGCAAAACATCTAGTCAAAGATAATCTACAGTATATGACAGGACCACTCTGCTGTTTTTAATTATTTACTGCAAAAGGCTAGTCAAAGATCCTCTATATGACAGGAGCGCGCTGCTGTTTTAAGTACTTTGTGCAAAAAAGCTAGTCAAAGATCATCTACAGTATAAAACAGGACTACTCTGTTGTTTTTAAGTATTTACTGCGAAAAGGCTAGTCAAAGATCCTCTATATGACAGGAGCACTATGCTGTTTTAAGTACTTTGTGCAAAAATGCTAGTCAAAGATTATCTGTACGACATAAAACTCTGCTGTTTTTAAGTATTTACTGCAAAAAGCCTAGTCAAAGATCCTCTATATTACATAAACTATCTGCTGTTTTTAAGTACTTTGTGCAGAAAGGCCAGTCAAAGATAATTTGTACGACATGAGCTCTCTTTCGTTTTTAACTATTTACTGCAAAAAAGCTAGTCAAAGATCCTCTATACGACATAAGCTATTTGCTGTTTTTAAGTACTTTATGCAAGAAATCTAGTCAAAGATCATCTACAATATATGACAGGACCACTCTGCTGTTTTTAAGTATTTACTGCAAAAAGACAAGTCAAAGATCCTCTATATGACATAAGCTCTCTGCTGTTTTAAGTACTTTGTGCACAAAAGCTAGTCAAAGATCATCTACAGTACATGACAGGACCACTCTGCTGTTTTTAAGTATTTACTGCAAAAAGTCTAGTCAAAGATCTATATGACATAAGCTATCTGCTGTTTTTAAGTACCTTGTGCAAAAAGGCTAGTCAAAGATCATCTGTACGACATAAATCTCTGCTGTTTTTAGCTATTTATTGCAAAAAGGCTAGTCAAAGATCCTCTATATGACATAAACTATGCTGTTTTTAAGTACTTTGTGCAGAAAGGCTAGTCAAAGATCATCCGTACGACATGAGCTCTCTTTTGTTTTTAACTATTTACTGCAAAAAGGCTAGTCAAAGATCCTCTATACGACATAAGCTATCTGCTGTTTTTAAGTACTTCATGCAAAAAATCTAGTCAAAGATCATCTACAGTATATGACAGGACCACTCTGCTGTTTTTAAGTATTTACTGCAAAAGGCTAGTCAAAGATCCTCTATATGACATGAGCGCTCTGCTGTTTTAAGTACTTTGTGCAAAAAAGCTAGTCAAAGATCATCTACAGTATATGACAGGACTACTCTGTTGTTTTTAAGTATTTACTGCGAAAAGGCTAGTCAAAGATCCTCTATATGACAGGAGCGCGCTGCTGTTTTAAGTACTTTGTGCAAAAATGCTAGTCAAAGATTATCTGTACGACATACAACTTTGCTGTTTTTAAGTATTTACTGCAAAAAGCCTAGTCAAAGATCCTCTATATTACATAAACTATCTGCTGTTTTTAAGTACTTTGTGCAGGAAGGCTAGTCAAAGATAATTTGTACGACATGAGCTCTCTGTTTTTTTTTTAGCTATTTACTGCAAAAAGGCGAGTCAA
>NC_084736.1:13709713-13739713 GCF_033978785.1 Entelurus aequoreus | reverse complement strand
AAAAGTGCTACCCCTCTGGTCAACATATGAAATAACAAGTGTGTGTCAAAATTTGAAGTGCTCCCCCTCTGGCCAACATATGTGATAACAAGTGTGTGTAATAAATTGAAATGCGTCCCCTTTGGCCAAAATAAAAAAAATGAAAAAAATGCATACAGAGACATACTGTAATGACTTGGAGTAAATGAAGATTAAAAACCAATTACAAACAAACCAAACAAATAATAACAATAACTAAAAGGAGTCTTTTTCCTCACAATGTGTCGACTTTTTTTTAAATAAAATTGGGAACAATTTCTCATATTCTTTCTCTTTCTGTAATATTGCAATATTTTCTCGTAAAATTACTTTTTTCATGTAAAATTATTACTTTTTAATTCAAAATGGTGACATTTGTTGTATATAATTCTGATTGTTATCACAATATTGCCTTTTTTTTTGGTCATTCTTGTAAAATAGTGCCATTTTTTTAGTAAAACTAGGACTTTTGTCCAGATTTTGCCAAGTCAAATTGCGATTATAATTATAATATTGCCAACATTTTAAAATGTTCTTATCAAATTGTGACTTTTGTCGAGTAAAATGACGACCATTTTCATAAAATTGCCAAAATGTTAAGCTTTTCTTGTAAAACTGCGACTGTTATCGAGTAAAATTGCAACTTTTATCACAATATTGCACAAATGTTCAATTTTTCTAGTAAAATTTGGACTTGCGTTGTGGAAAATTACAACTTTTATTATAATACTGCCAAAATATATGTTTTTCTTGTGAAATTCCAACTCATTTTGCACAACAAGCTTTTTTATATTTGCATAGTATGTATATATTATTAATGTTGTAAATACACATCTTTATACATCTAGAAAGGGTGGTCCTAAAGAGGTAGGCATTTTTCGGCGGTCTCAAGAAGGTAACATACAAAACGTGTGTGTGTGTGTGTGTGTGTGTGTGCGTGTTCTTGTATTTCTACCCTTCTTGAGACATCAACAAGGAAACGTACCTTCCATATGAGGAGGTGTAAACAAGTTAGGACATAAATCATGGTCCCAATACATAAAACTATTGCATCTAATAGAGAATGTCTCATTTGCAGCCCTGGTGGTGAAATCTACCAAAATGAGGGTGGTCCCAAAAATTTTAGATTTTTAAATGGACTGTGTGTCGGTTTTAAAAGTGCTACCCCTCTGGTCAACATATGAAATAACAAGTGTGTGTCAAAATTTGAAGTGCTCCCCCTCTGGCCAACATATGTGATAACAAGTGTGTGTAATAAATTGAAATGCGTCCCCTTTGGCCAAAATAAAAAAAATGAAAAAAATGCATACAGAGACATACTGTAATGACTTGGAGTAAATGAAGATTAAAAACCAATTACAAACAAACCAAACAAATAATGTCATGTCTGTGTTCATGTTTTTGTTTGGCCATGTGCTGTTTTGTTTTTTGGACACTTCCTTAGTTCCTTGTTTCACTTCCTGGTTTTGTTTGTCACCATAGCAACCATTAGTTTCACCTGTTCCACGTTTGGACTCACACACACCTGTCTCACGTTTTCACAGTCATGTCACGCACCTGTTCACAGTTAGTCACGCACCTGTTTTTACTTATCATGTCACTATATAGGCTTTTCTGTTTCTGTTGTTCGTCCTGGCGACATCACACATTCATGCCATGTTCACAGTTCCTTGTCACGTTAGTTCTTGTTTCATCTTATGCCAAGTAAGTTTTGTTTATTGTTCATAGTTTTGTGCCCACGTGCATGTCTTTTGTTTTATAGTCTAGTTTTCTACTTCCGCCTTTGTGCGCGCTTTTGTTTTGTCATAGCCAAGTTTGTTACCTCCTCTGTGAGCGCCTTTTGTTTGTACCTTTTGTTTGAGTTTATAGTAATAATTAAACTATGTCTTTACCTGCACGCCACGTCCGTTCCAATTATTTTGCACCACGGGAGAGCAAACCACGCCAAAGACCCAGTCTTGACAGATGTCGCCAGCATAAGAGCTCTCCCGCAAAAAATTTGGACAATTTTGACGAGGCAACGTGGGAGGTCCTCCGCGCGATGGAGGAAGAGACGCTACGTTATTCCTCCGGTAGGCGCAGAGACCTGATGTGGGGGCCAGATGGAGATCTGGTGCCATTGAGCTCCAGTTGGTCCGAGGATGGCGCTGCGTCACCGCAGTCCTGGAAGCGCCGCTCCAGACCAAAGACATCAGGGAAGGCGAGCGGACAGCATGCGGCGCTGCCGCAGGCTCCTCCCACTCCGGGCGGAAGCAGGTTGCTGCCAGCTCCACAGCTCCAAAATGACATCACAGACCAGGATTTTTTTTTTCTGAACTCTTTTTCTTTTGATCATCCGCCTCCAGCCAAAGACTCTAAAAACATGATAAGACATTACCAGGACATGTTTTTAGAAATCAGATCCTGTCAATCCAAGCCACCCAAATTCCATGCCCCGCCCCCCAGGACTCAAGCCACGCCCAAGTCACACTTTTTTTTTTCACCCACAAGATCCCAGGTACAAGAAGAAAGACATTTTGGACAATTTAGAGGGGAGGATTCTGCCCTCCTCCTGAACCCCCTCCGCCCACCCCAAAAGACGGTTCCAGACCGCGGGGAGCGCGTCTGGGATCCGCTCCTTGAGGGGGGGGCTAGGGCTGGGAATTGTTCAGGTGGGGTGGGTCAGCATCGCCATGCCAAGCCACAGCCTCCAGCTCGGCCACCACCACCACCTGTCTTTCGTCACGCCAAGCCACAGCCTCCAGCACGACCCCCACCACCTGTCTTTCGACCTGCCAAGCCACAGCCACCAGCACGACCACCACCACCAGTTTTTCGACCATGCCAAGATCTACCTGCTCCACGCCAAGCGCCACCAGTACCTGCTCCACGCCAAGCGCCGCCAGTACCTGCTCCACGCCAAGCGCCGCCAGTACCTGCTCCACGCCAAGCGCCGCCAGTACCTGCTCCACGCCAAGCGCCGCCAGTACCTGCTCCACGCCAAGCGCCGCCAGTACCTGCTCCACGCCAAGCGCCGCCAGTACCTGCTCCACGCCAAGCGCCGCCAGTCGCAGCCCCACGCCGCCAAGTGCCGCCCGTGGCTGCCCCACGCCGCCAAGTGCCGCCCGTGGCTGCCCCACGCCGCCAAGTGCCGCCCGTGGCTGCCCCACGCCGCCAAGTGCCGCCCGTGGCTGCCCCACGCCGCCAAGTGCCGCCCGTGGCTGCCCCACGCCGCCAAGTGCCGCCCGTGGCTGCCCCACGCCGCCAAGTGCCGCCAAGTGCCGCCCGTGGCTGTCCCACACCAAGACCAAAGCCAAGACCAAGACCCGCCAAGTGACCAAGACCAAGACCCGCCAAGTGACCAAGACCAAGACCCGCCAAGTGACCAAGACCAAGAACCGCCAAGTGACCAAGACCCGCCAAGTGACCAAGACCAAGAACCGCCAAGTGACCAAGACCCGCCAAGTGTCCAAGACCAAGACCCATGCTGCCAAGACCAAGACCGCCAAGGCCAAGACCACCCATGCCAAGACAAAGACGCGCCACGCCAAGCTTCGCCGCCTGACGCGCCACGCCAAGCTTCGCCGCCTGCCATGATGACGCCACGCCTGCCTCCTCGTCTGCCACGAAGGTGGCCACTGCCTGGTCGTCCGCCACGCCAAGTGCGCCCACCTCCTCATCGGCCATGGATATGGCCATTCCCGGGTCGCCCACCTCGTCAGGTACATCGGCGATCTACGCGTCGCCGCCACCTGATCCTGCCCCGGTGGATTCGGGGACACCTGGTCTGGCGACCCACCGCCATGTCCCCCTCCCCCCCTCCCATGACTCTTGATCCTGTTTTTTGTTTTTGGACATCTGGGATCTGTCCGTAAGGGGGGGGTTCTGTCATGTCTGTGTTCATGTTTTTGTTTGGCCATGTGCTGTTTTGTTTTTTGGACACTTCCTTAGTTCCTTGTTTCACTTCCTGGTTTTGTTTGTCACCATAGCAACCATTAGTTTCACCTGTTCCACGTTTGGACTCACACACACCTGTCTCACGTTTTCACAGTCATGTCACGCACCTGTTCACAGTTAGTCACGCACCTGTTTTTACTTATCATGTCACTATATAGGCTTTTCTGTTTCTGTTGTTCGTCCTGGCGACATCACACATTCAT
Organism: Entelurus aequoreus; assembly: GCF_033978785.1. Lineage (NCBI taxonomy): Eukaryota > Metazoa > Chordata > Actinopteri > Syngnathiformes > Syngnathidae > Entelurus > Entelurus aequoreus. The sequence goes on along the minus strand of NC_084736.1, from coordinate 13,735,556 downwards.
GCCATGTTCACAGTTCCTTGTCACGTTAGTTCTTGTTTCATCTTATGCCAAGTAAGTTTTGTTTATTGTTCATAGTTTTGTGCCCACGTGCATGTCTTTTGTTTTATAGTCTAGTTTTCTACTTCCGCCTTTGTGCGCGCTTTTGTTTTGTCATAGCCAAGTTTGTTACCTCCTCTGTGAGCGCCTTTTGTTTGTACCTTTTGTTTGAGTTTATAGTAATAATTAAACTATGTCTTTACCTGCACGCCACGTCCGTTCCAATTATTTTGCACCACGGGAGAGCAAACCACGCCAAAGACCCAGTCTTGACAAATAATAACAATAACTAAAAGGAGTCTTTTTCCTCACAATGTGTCGACTTTTTTAAAAATAAAATTGGGAACAATTTCTCATATTCTTTCTCTTTCTGTAATATTGCAATATTTTCTCGTAAAATTACTTTTTTAATGTAAAATTATTACTTTTGAATTCAAAATGGTGACATTTGTTGTATATAATTCTGATTGTTATCACAATATTGCCTTTTTTTTTGTCATTCTTGTAAAATAGTGCCATTTTTTTAGTAAAACTAGGACTTTTGTCCAGATTTTGCCAAGTCAAATTGCGATTATTATCATAATATTGCCAACATTTTAAAATGTTCTTATCAAATTGTGACTTTTGTCGAGTAAAATGACGACCATTTTCATAAAATTGCCAAAATGTTAAGCTTTTCTTGTAAAACTGCGACTGTTATCGAGTAAAATTCCAACTTTTATCACAATATTGCACAAATGTTCAGTTTTTCTAGTAAAATTTGGACTTGCGTTGTGGAAAATTACAACTTTTATTATAATACTGCCAAAATATATGTTTTTCTTGTGAAATTCCAACTCATTTTGCACAACAAGCTTTTTTATATTTGCATAGTATGTATGTATTATTAATGTTGTAAATACACATCTTTATACATCTAGAAAGGGTGGTCCTAAAGAGGTAGGCATTTTTCGGCGGTCTCAAGAAGGTAACATACAAAATGTGTGTGTGTGTGTGTGTGTGTGTGTGTGTGCGTGCGTGTTCTTATATTTCTACCCTTCTTGAGACATCAACAAGGAAAAGTACCTTCCATATGAGGAGGTGTAAACAAGTTAGGACATAAATCATGGTCCCAATACATAAAACTATTGCATCTAATAGAGAATGTCTCATTTGCAGCCCTGGTGGTGAAATCTACCAAAATGAGGGTGGTCCCAAAAATTTTAGATTTTTAAATGGACTGTGTGTCGGTTTTAAAAGTGCTACCCCTCTGGTCAACATATGAAATAACAAGTGTGTGTCAAAATTTGAAGTGCTCCCCCTCTGGCCAACATATGTGATAACAAGTGTGTGTAATAAATTGAAATGCGCCCCCTTTGGCCAAAATAAAAAAAGTGAAAAAAATGTATACAGAGACATACTGTAATGAGTTGGAGTAAATGAAGATTAAAAACCAATTACAAACAAACCAAACAAATAATAACAATAACCAAAAGGAGTCTTTTTCCTCACAAAGTGTCGACTTTTTTTTAAATAAAATTGGGAACAATTTCTCATATTCTTTCTCTTTCTGTAATATTGCAATATTTTCTCGTAAAATTACTTTTTTAATGTAAAATTATTACTTTTTAATTCAAAATGGTGACATTTGTTGTATATAATTCTGATTGTTATCACAATATTGCCTTTTTTTTTTGTCATTCTTGTAAAATAGTGCCATTTTTTTTAGTAAAACTAGGACTTTTGTCCAAATTTTGCCAAGTCAAATTGCGATTATTATCATAATATTGCCAACATTTTAAAATGTTCTTATCAAATTGTGACTTTTGTCGAGTAAAATGACGACCATTTTCATAAAATTGCCAAAATGTTAAGCTTTTCTTGTAAAACTGCGACTGTTATCGAGTAAAATTCCAACTTTTATCACAATATTGCACAAATGTTCAATTTTTCTAGTAAAATTTGGACTTGCGTTGTGGAAAATTACAACTTTTATTATAATACTGCCAAAATATATGTTTTTCTCGTGAAATTCCAACTCATTTTGCACAACAAGCTTTTTTATATTTGCATAGTATGTATATATTGTTAATGTTGTAAATACACATCTTTATACATCTAGAAAGGGTGGTCCTAAAGAGGTAGGCATTTTTCGGCGGTCTCAAGAAGGTAACATACAAAATGTGTGTGTGTGTGTGTGTGTGTGTGTGTGTGTGTGCGTGTTCTTGTATTTCTACCCTTCTTGAGACATCAACAAGGAAAAGTACCTTCCATATGAGGAGGTGTAAACAAGTTAGGACATAAATCATGGTCCCAATACATAAAACTATTGCATCTAATAGAGAATGTCTCATTTGCAGCCCTGGTGGTGAAATCTACCAAAATGAGGGTGGTCCGAAAAATTTTAGATTTTTAAATGGACTGTGTGTCGGTTTTAAAAGTGCTACCCCTCTGGTCAACATATGAAATAACAAGTGTGTGTCAAAATTTGAAGTGCTCCCCCTCTGGCCAACATATGTGATAACAAGTGTGTGTAATAAATTGAAATGCCAAAATAAAAAAAATGAAAAAAATGTATACAGAGACATACTGTAATGACTTGGAGTAAATGAAGATTAAAAACCAATTACAAACAAACCAAACAAATAATAACAATAACTAAAAGGAGTCTTTTTCCTCACAATGTGTCGACTTTTTTTTTTAAATAAAATTGGGAACAATTTCTCATATTCTTTCTCTTTCTGTAATATTGCAATATTTTCTCGTAAAATTACTTTTTTAATGTAAAATTATTACTTTTTAATTCAAAATGGTGACATTTGTTGTATATAATTCTGATTGTTATCACAATATTGCCTTTTTTTTTTGTCATTCTTGTAAAATGGTGCCATTTTTTTAGTAAAACTAGGACTTTTGTCCAGATTTTGCCAAGTCAAATTGCGATTATTATTATAATATTGCCAACATTTTAAAATGTTCTTATCAAATTGTGACTTTTGTCGAGTAAAATGACGACCATTTTCACAAAATTGCCAAAATGTTAAGCTTTTCTTGTAAAACTGCGACTGTTATCGAGTACAATTCCAACTTTTATCACAATATTGCACAAATGTTCAATTTTCCTAGTAAAATTTGGACTTGCGTTGTGGAAAATTACAACTTTTATTATAATACTGCCAAAATATATGTTTTTCTTGTGAAATTCCAACTCATTTTGCACAACAAGCTTTTTTATATTTGCATAGTATGTATATATTATTAATGTTGTAAATACACATCTTTATACATCTAGAAAGGGTGGTCCTAAAGAGGTAGGCATTTTTCGGCGGTCTCAAGAAGGTAACATACAAAACGTGTGTGTGTGTGTGTGTGTGTGTGTGTGTGTGTGTGCGTGTTCTTGTATTTCTACCCTTCTTGAGACATCAACAAGGAAAAGTACCTTCCATATGAGGAGGTGTAAACAAGTTAGGACATAAATCATGGTCCCAATACATAAAACTATTGCATCTAATAGAGAATGTCTCATTTGCAGCCCTGGTGGTGAAATCTACCAAAATGAGGGTGGTCCGAAAAATTTTAGATTTTTAAATGGACTGTGTGTCGGTTTTAAAAGTGCTACCCCTCTGGTCAACATATGAAATCACAAGTGTGTGTCAAAATTTGAAGTGCTCCCCCTCTGGCCAACATATGTGATAACAAGTGTGTGTAATAAATTGAAATGCGCCCCCTTTGGCCAAAATAAAAAAAATGAAAAAAATGTATACAGAGACATACTGTAATGACTTGGAGTAAATGAAGATTAAAAACCAATTACAAACAAACCAAACAAATAATAAAAATAACTAAAAGGAGTCTTTTTCCTCACAATGTGTCGACTTTTTTTAAAAATAAAATTGGGAACAATTTCTCATATTCTTTCTCTTTCTGTAATATTGCAATATTTTCTCGTAAAATTACTTTTTTAATGTAAAATTATTACTTTTTAATTCAAAATGGTGACATTTTTTGTATATAATTCTGATTGTTATCACAATATTGCCTTTTTTTTTGGTCATTCTTGTAAAATAGTGCCATTTTTTTTAGTAAAACTAGGACTTTTGTCCAAATTTTGCCAAGTCAAATTGCGATTATTATTATAATATTGCCAACATTTTAAAATGTTCTTATCAAATTGTGACTTTTGTCGAGTAAAATGACGACCATTTTCATAAAATTGCCAAAATGTTAAGCTTTTCTTGTAAAACTGCGACTGTTATCGAGTAAAATTCCAACTTTTATCACAATATTGCACAAATGTTCAATTTTCCTAGTAAAATTTGGACTTGCGTTGTGGAAAATTACAACTTTTATTATAATACTGCCAAAATATATGTTTTTCTCGTGAAATTCCAACTCATTTTGCACAACAAGCTTTTTTATATTTGCATAGTATGTATATATTATTAATGTTGTAAATACACATCTTTATACATCTAGAAAGGGTGGTCCTAAAGAGGTAGGCATTTTTCGGCGGTCTCAAGAAGGTAACATACAAAATGTGTGTGTGTGTGTGTGTGTGTGTGTTCTAAGTCGTCATTAGGTATGCTGCGGACGTCTGGAAGGTTCAAACACAATTAAGCAGCGGTGCACTTTGATTTAAGGAGGACCAATAGAGTTGTCGAGCCAAAATGGAGGCTCGACATCAAGTCAACAAATCCCCGTCAGACACGCCTGGGGACGCGTCCTTGTCACGCCGACAAAGCCTAACGTGAGACGTTCCAGAACAACCCCCCCCCCCCACCCCCCTGAGATGCGACCTCAAACTTTTATGATTTCCATAAACAGCCGTTTGATAAAAAACACTTAAAAATAAAGCATTAGCTGCAGGACGCCTCCGTCACACAAACATAATTATTGATACCGCCGCCCTTCTTTGTCGTACAGTGAAAGAAACGCTGAACTCTCGCCGCCATGCATTATACATTAAGGCCGAGTGCAGAGCGAATATTCAATCAAAGCCATCACGCTGACGACGTGACGGATGCAAGCGCGTGTGAGCGGCCACGAGCGAGACGACGGCGGCGGTGACAACAACAACGACGACGACGGCGGCGCTTGACACCTCGTTTGCCAGCCTGCGGCCTCGCTCGCGCTTTCGGCAGCCCCCGGCTCACACCCTTAACAAGGCGCCTTTCCTCGTCATTATTCCCAAGTTTGACCCAGGCGTGCTCACTGTGCCGTGGTGACAAGCGGTGGAGGGAAGAGGCGGAACAAAAGCCGCTGCCATGACAGCAGAAATCAACATATTGTTCAATATGTGACAGCGTCAATCAGCGCTGATCGTATCTCAGCAGGATAATTTGCCATCATCGTTGTTTACGCCACACTTTTTCCGCAAAAAACACACAAGCTCTTCGACATTAGGGGTTTCGACCTTTTCCACTACACGGGGGTCCACTCAAATAATAACATTGAATTAGTCATCTTGCTCTTGATTTGAGTCATATTCGATGCTCCAATGCTGACGTTGAACTGAAATCCTGGAATTTTTTTGGGAATTCTTGAAGTAGAGGACACAATTCTCCCAAACAGGCCGAATATTTTGAAGTTGGAACCGTTTGAATCAGATGAAAAATGTGGGAGTTGTGGAACTTTGAATAATGTCCCATTGATTTTAAGGGGAATTTCGGGAAAAGATGGAATTTTGGGGGGAAATGGTAAACAACTTGAATGGTCTGAATGAGTTGGAATGGTTGGTGTTGGAATTTTTCAAATCGGTCGAGAAATGTTGTAGTAGTAATGTTTTTAGTTGACAAATGGTATTAAGGAATTCCTGGAAAACCGGGAATTTTTCCAGTTAAAAAAACAACTTTGTTTTGTTCTCTACGGAGCGGTTTAAATCGGTTGAAAAATGTGGAAGTAGTCGCCAGAAAAAAGGGTGAAAATAGAGCTTTGGAATTCTGGAAAATCCTGGAATTTTTTTAAACTTGGAAAAAGGGTAGTTTGATTTTCCAGGATGGTGGAATGTGTTGGAGGTCGAATGGTATGAATAGGTTGAAAAATTGAATTTTCGGTTCAAAAAACTACTTCGTTTTTGTCCTGATTAAGAGGAATGTCATAAAAAGGTTTGAAAAACCAGGAATTTTGGGAATTCCTGGAATTTTTTTGAATTTGGAAAAATAATAGTTTGAATGTCCAGGATGAGTGGAAAAAAGTTTGAAAAATGGCCAATTCATTACGAATGGGAAAACATGTCCCGGAAAACCTAGAATTCTGGGAAATCTGGGAATTTTTGGAATTTGTCAAGAGAAGTAGAGCACACAATTCCCAAACAGGCTGAATATTTTGAAGTTGGAACCGTTTGAATCAGATGAAAAATGTGGGAGTTGTGGAACTTTGAATAATGTCCCATTGATTTTAAGGGGAATTTCGGGAAAAGCTGGAATTTTTGGGGGAAATGGTAAACAACTTGAATGGTCTGAATGAGTTGGGATGGTTGGTGTTGGAATTTTTCAAATCGGTCGAGAAATGTTGTAGTAGTAATGTTTTTAGTTGACAAATGGTATCAAGGAATTCCTGGAGAACCGGGAATTTTTCCAGTTAAAAAAACAACTTTGTTTTGTTCTCTACGGAACGGTTTAAATCGGTTGAAAAATGTGGAAGTAGTCGCCAGAAAAAAGGGTGAAAATAGAGCTTTGGAATTCTGGAAAATCCTGGAATTTTTTTAAACTTGGAAAAAGGGTAGTTTGATTTTCCAGGATGGTGGAATGTGTTGGAGGTCGAATGGTATGAATAGGTTGAAAAATTGAATTTTCGGTTCAAAAAACTACTTCGTTTTTGTCCTGATTAAGAGGAATGTCATAAAAAGGTTTGAAAAAACAGGAATTTTGGGAATTCCTGGAATTTTTTTGAATTTTGAAAAATAATAGTTTGAATGTCCAGGATGAGTGGAACAAAGTTTGAAAAATGGCCAATTCATTACGAATGGGAAAAAATGTCCCGGAAAACCTAGAATTCTGGGAAATTTGGGAATTTTTGGAATTTGTCAAGAGAAGTAGAGCACACAATTCCCAAACAGGCTGAATATTTTGAAGTTGGAACCGTTTGAATCAGATGAAAAATGTGGGAGTTGTGGAACTTTGAATAATGTCCCATTGATTTTAAGGGGAATTTCGGGAAAAGCTGGAATTTTTGGGGGGAAATGGTAAACAACTTGAATGGTCTGAATGAGTTGGAACGGTTGGTGTTGGAATTTTTCAAATCGGTCGAGAAATGTTGTAGTAGTAATGTTTTTAGTTGACAAATGGTATTAAGGAATTCCTGGAAAACCGGAAATTTTTCCAGTTAAAAAAACAACTTTGTTTTGTTCTCTACGGAACGGTTTAAATCGGTTGAAAAATGTGGTGAAAATAGAGCTTTGGAATTCTGGAAAATCCTGGAATGTTTTTAAACTTGGAAAAAGGGTAGTTTGATTTTCCAGGATGGTGGAATGTGTTGGAGGTCGAATGGTATGAATAGGTTGAAAAATTGAATTTTCGGTTCAAAAAACGACTTCGTTTTTGTCCTGATTAAGAGGAATGTCATAAAAAGGTTTGAAAAAACAGGAATTTTGGGAATTCCTGGAATTTTTTTGAATTTGGAAAAATAATAGTTTGAATGTCCAGGATGAGTGGAACAAAGTTTGAAAAATGGCCAATTCATTACGAATGGGAAAAAATGTCCCGGAAAACCTAGAATTCTGGGAAATCTGGGAATTTTTGGAATTTGTCAAGAGAAGTAGAGCACACAATTCCCAAACAGGCTGAATATTTTGAAGTTGGAACCGTTTGAATCAGATGAAAAATGTGGGAGTTGTGGAACTTTGAATAATGTCCCATTGATTTTAAGGGGAATTTCGGGAAAAGCTGGAATTTTTGGGGGAAATGGTAAACAACTTGAATGGTCTGAATGAGTTGGAATGGTTGGTGTTGGAATTTTTCAAATCGGTCGAGAAATGTTGTAGTAGTAATGTTTTTAGTTGACAAATGGTATTAAGGAATTCCTGGAAAACCGGGAATTTTTCCAGTTAAAAAAACAACTTTGTTTTGTTCTCTACGGAACGGTTTAAATCGGTTGAAAAATGTGGAAGTAGTCGCCAGAAAAAAGGGTGAAAATAGAGCTTTGGAATTCTGGAAAATCCTGGAATTTTTTGAAACTTGGAAAAAGGGTAGTTTGATTTTCCAGGATGGTGGAATGTGTTGGAGGTCGAATGGTATGAATAGGTTGAAAAATTGAATTTTCGGTTCAAAAAACTACTTCGTTTTTGTCCTGATTAAGAGGAATGTCATAAAAAGGTTTGAAAAAACAGGAATTTTGGGAATTCCTGGAATTTTTTTGAATTTGGAAAAATAATAGTTTGAATGTCCAGGATGAGTGGAAAAAAGTTTGAAAAATGGCCAATTCATTACGAATGGGAAAAAATGTCCCGGAAAACCTAGAATTCTGGGAAATCTGGGAATTTTTGGAATTTGTCAAGAGAAGTAGAGCACACAATTCCCAAACAGGCTGAATATTTTGAAGTTGGAACCGTTTGAATCAGATGAAAAATGTGGGAGTTGTGGAACTTTGAATAATGTCCCATTGATTTTAAGGGGAATTTCGGGAAAAGCTGGAATTTTGGGGGGAAATGGTAAACAACTTGAATGGTCTGAATGAGTTGGAATGGTTGGTGTTGGAATTTTTCAAATCGGTCGAGAAATGTTGTAGTAGTAATGTTTTTAGTTGACAAATGGTATTAAGGAATTCCTGGAAAACCGGGAATTTTTCCAGTTAAAAAAACAACTTTGTTTTGTTCTCTACGGAATGGATTAAATCGGTTGAAAAATGTGGAAGTAGTCGCCAGAAAAAAGGGTGAAAATAGAGCTTTGGAATTCTGGAAAATCCTGGATTTTTTTTAAACTTGGAAAAAGGGTAGTTTGATTTTCCAGGGTGGTGGAATGTGTTGGAGGTCGAATGGTATGAATAGGTTGAAAAATTGAATTTTCGGTTCAAAAAACTACTTCGTTTTTGTCCTGATTAAGAGGAATGTCATACAAAGGTTTGAAAAAACAGGAATTTTGGGAATTCCTGGAATTTTTTTGAATTTGGAAAAATAATAGTTTGAATGTCCAGGATGAGTGGAACAAAGTTTGAAAAATGGCCAATTCATTACGAATGGGAAAAAATGTCCCGGAAAACCTAGAATTCTGGGAAATCTGGGAATTTTTGGAATTTGTCAAGAGAAGTAGAGCACACAATTCCCAAACAGGCTGAATATTTTGAAGTTGGAACCGTTTGAATCAGATGAAAAATGTGGGAGTTGTGGAACTTTGAATAATGTCCCATTGATTTTAAGGGGAATTTCGGGAAAAGCTGTAATTTTGGGGGGAAATGGTAAACAACTTGAATGGTCTGAATGAGTTGGAATGGTTGGTGTTGGAATTTTTCAAATCGGTCGAGAAATGTTGTAGTAGTAATGTTTTTAGTTGACAAATGGTATTAAGGAATTCCTGGAAAACCGGGAATTTTTCCAGTTAAAAAAACTACTTTGTTTTGTTCTCTACGGAACGGTTTAAATCGGTTGAAAAATGTGGAAGTAGTCGCCAGAAAAAAGGGTGAAAATAGAGCTTTGGAATTCTGGAAAATCCTGGAATTTTTTTAAACTTGGAAAAAGGGTAGTTTGATTTTCCAGGATGGTGGAATGTGTTGGAGGTCGAATGGTATGAATAGGTTGAAAAATTGAATTTTCGGTTAAAAAAACTACTTCGTTTTTGTCCTGATTAAGAGGAATGTCATAAAAAGGTTTGAAAAAAGAGGAATTTTGGGAATTCCTGGAATTTTTTTGAATTTGGAAAAATAATAGTTTGAATGTCCAGGATGAGTGGAACAAAGTTTGAAAAATGGCCAATTCATTACGAATGGGAAAAAATGTCCCGGAAAACCTAGAATTCTGGGAAATCTGGGAATTTTTGGAATTTGTCAAGAGAAGTAGAGCACACAATTCCTAAACAGGCTGAATATTTTGAAGTTGGAACCGTTTGAATCAGATGAAAAATGTGGGAGTTGTGGAACTTTGAATAATGTCCCATTGATTTTAAGGGGAATTTCGGGAAAAGCTGGAATTTTGGGGGGGAAATGGTAAACAACTTGAATGGTCTGAATGAGTTGGAATGGTTGGTGTTGGAATTTTTCAAATCGGTCGAGAAATGTTGTAGTAGTAATGTTTTTAGTTGACAAATGGTATTAAGGAATTCCTGGAAAACCGGGAATTTTTCCAGTTAAAAAAACAACTTTGTTTTGTTCTCTACGGAACGGTTTAAATCGGTTGAAAAATGTGGAAGTAGTCGCCAGAAAAAAGGGTGAAAATAGAGCTTTGGAATTCTGGAAAATCCTGGAATTTTTTTAAACTTGGAAAAAGGGTAGTTTGATTTTCCAGGATGGTGGAATGTGTTGGAGGTAGAATGGTTTGAATTTGTTGAAAAATGTGGAAATGGTGAAAGTTTGAAAACGGCCAATTCATTTTGAATGGGAAAAATGTAATCCTGGAATTTTTTTTGGAATTGTTGAAGTAGAGCACACAATTCTCCCAAACAGGCTGAATATTTTGAAGTTGGAACCGTTTGAATCAGATGAAAAATGTGGGAGTTGTGGAACTTTGAATAATGTCCCATTGATTTTAAGGGGAATTTCAGGAAAAGCTGGAATTTTTGGGGGAAATGGTAAACAACTTGAATGGTCTGAATGAGTTGGTATGGTTGGTGTTGGAATTTTTCAAATCGGTCGAGAAATGTTGTAGTAGTAATGTTTTTAGTTGACAAATGGTATTAAGGAATTCCTGGAAAACCAGGAATTTTACCAGTTAAAAAAACAACTTTGTTTTGTTCTCCACGGAACGGTTTAAATCGGTTGAAAAATGTGGAAGTAGTCGCCAGAAAAAAGGGTGAAAATAGAGCTTTGGAATTCTGGAAAATCCTGGAATTTTTTTAAACTTGGAAAAAGGGTAGTTTGATTTTCCAGGATGGTGGAATGTGTTGGAGGTAGAATGGTTTGAATTTGTTGAAAAATGTGGAAATGGTGAAAGTTTGAAAACGGCCAATTCATTTTGAATGGGAAAAATGTAATCCTGGAATTTTTTTTGGAATTGTTGAAGTAGAGCACACATTTCCTCCCAAACAGGCTGAATATTTTGAAGTTGGAACCGTTTGAATCAGATGAAAAATGTGGGAGTTGTGGAACTTTGAATAATGTCCCATTGATTTTAAGGGGAATTTCAGGAAAAGCTGGAATTTTTGGGGGAAATGGTAAACAACTTGAATGGTCTGAATGAGTTGGAATGGTTGGTGTTGGAATTTTTAAAATCGGTCGAGAAATGTTGTAGTAGTAATGTTTTTAGTTGACAAATGGTATTAAGGAATTCCTGGAAAACCGGGAATTTTTCCAGTTAAAAAAACAACTTTGTTTTGTTCTCTAAGGAATGGTTTAAATCGGTTGAAAAATGTGGAAGTAGTCGCCAGAAAAAAGGGTGAAAATAGAGCTTTGGAATTCTGGAAAATCCTGGAATTTTTTTAAACTTGGAAAAAGGGTAGTTTGATTTTCCAGGATGGTGGAATGTGTTGGAGGTCGAATGGTATGAATAGGTTGAAAAATTGAATTTTCGGTTCAAAAAACTACTTCGTTTTTGTCCTGATTAAGAGGAATGTCATAAAAAGGTTTGAAAAAACAGGAATTTTGGGAATTCCTGGAATTTTTTTGAATTTGGAAAAATAATAGTTTGAATGTCCAGGATGAGTGGAAAAAAGTTTGAAAAATGGCCAATTCATTACGAATGGGAAAAAATGTCCCGGAAAACCTAGAATTCTGGGAAATCTGGGAATTTTTGGAATTTGTCAAGAGAAGTAGAGCACACAATTCCCAAACAGGCTGAATATTTTGAAGTTGGAACCGTTTGAATCAGATGAAAAATGTGGGAGTTGCGGAACTTTGAAGAATGTTTTAAGGCGAATTTTGGGAAAAACGGGAATTTTTTTGGAAATGGTAAACAACTTGAATGGTCTGAATGAGTTGAAATTGTTGGTGTTGGAATTTTTCAAATCGGTTTTCAAATGTTGAAGTAGTAATGTTTTTAGTTGAGAAATGGTACTAAGTAATTCCTGGAATTTCAGGAAAACCGGGAATTTTTCAAGTTAAAAAAACAACTTTGTTTTGTTCCCTAATTAATGTGGAAGAAGTAGTCGCCAGAAAAAAGGGTGAAAATAGGGCTTTGCAATTCTGGAAAATCCTGGAATTTTTTTTAACTTGGAAAAAAGGTAGTTTCAATTTCCAGGATGGTGGTATGTGTTGGAGGTAGAATGGTTTGAATTTGTTGAAAAATGTGGAAATGGTGAAAGTTTGAAAACGGCCAATTCATTTTGAATGGGAAAAATGTAATCCTGGAATTTTTTTTGGAATTGTTGAAGTAGAGCACACAATTCTCCCAAACAGGCTGAATATTTTGAAGTTGGAACCATTTGAATCAGATGAAAAATGTGGGAGTTGTGGAACTTTGAAGAATGTTTCAAGGGGAATTTCGGGAAAAAGCGGGAATTTTTTGGGAAATAGTAAACAACTTAAATGGTCTGAATGACTTGAAATGGTTGGTGTTAAAATTTTTCAAATCGGTCAAGAAATGTTGAAGTAGTAAAGTTTTTAGTTGAGAAATGGTATTAAGGAATTCCTGGATTTTCAGGAAAAACCGGGAATTTTTCCAGTTCAAAAAACAACTTTGTTTTGTTCCCTAATCAAGAGAAATGTTTGGACGGTGGAACGGTTGAAGTGGGTTGAAAAATGTGGAAGGAGTAGTCGCCAGAAAAAAGGGTGAAAATAGGGCTTTGGAATTATGGGAAATCCTGGAATTTTTTTGAACTTGGAAAAAGGGTAGTTTGAATTTCCAGGATGGTGGAATGTGTTGGAGGTAGAATGGTTTGAATTGGTTGAACAATGTGTAAATGGTGAACGTTTGAAAATGGCCGATTCATTTTGAATGGGAAAAATGAAGAAGGGTAGTTTGAATTTCCAGGATGGTGGAATGTGTTGAAGGTAGAATGGTATGAATAGGTTGAAAAAGTGAATTACCAGTTCAAAAAACTACTTCGTTTTTGTCCTGATTAAGAGGAATGTCATACAAAGGTTTGAAAAAACAGGAATTTTGGGAATTCCTGGAATTTTTTTGAATTTGGAAAAATAATAGTTTGAATGTCCAGGATGAGTGGAAAAAAGTTAGAAAAATGGCCAATTCATTACGAATGGGAAAAAATGTCCCGGAAAACCTAGAATTCTGGGAAATCTGGGAATTTTTGGAATTTGTCAAGGGAAGTAGAGCACACAATTCCCAAACAGGATGAATATTTTGAAGTTGGAACCGTTTGAATCAGATTAAAAATGTGGGAGTTGTGGAACTTTGAAGAATGTTTCAAGAGGAATTTCGGAAAAAGCGGGAATTTATTGGGAAATGGTAAACAACTTGAATGGTCTGAATGAGTTGAAATGGTTGGTGTTGGAATTTTTCAAATCGGTCGAGTAGTAAGTAGTAATGTTTTTGGTTAAGAAATGGTGTTAAGTAATTCCTGGAATTTCGGGAAAACCGGGAATTTTTCCAGTTCAAAAAACAACTTTTTTCCCTGATTCAGAGAAATGTTTTGACGGTTGAAAAATGTGGAAGGAGGAGTCGCCAGAAAAAATTGTGAAAATAGGGCTTTGCAAGCGGGAATTTTTTCCGTTAAAAAAACAATTTCGCTTTTGTCCTGATTAAGAGGAATTTTTGGAAGACAGAACGGTTGAAAAATGTGGCCGCCAGAAAAAAAGGTCATAAAAGGGTTTGAAAAAAACTGGAATTTTGGGAATTCCTGGAATTTTTTTGAATTTGGAAAAATAATAGTTTGAATGTCCAGGATTAGTGGGAAAAATGTGGAAATGGTTTGAAGTTTGAAAAATGGCCAATTCATTATGAATGGGAAAAAATGTCCCGGAAAACCTAGAATTCTGGGAATTCTGGGAATTTTGGGAATTTGTCAATGGAAGTAGAGCACACAATTCCCAAACAGGCTGAATATTTTGAAGTTGGAAATGTTTGAATCAGATGAAAAATGTGGGAGTTGTGGAACTTTGAAGAATGTCCCATTGATTTCAATGGGAATTTCGGAAAAAGCGGGACTTTTTTGGGAAATGGTAAAAAACTTGAAATGTTCGGAATGAGTTGAAATGGTTGGCGTTGGAATTTTCCAAATCGGTCGAGAAATGTTGAAGTAGTAATGTTTTTAGTTGAGTAATGGTATAAGGAATTCCTGGAATTTCGGGAAAACTGAGAATTTTTCCAGTTAAAAAAAAAACTTTGTTTTGTTCCCTAATTAAGACAAATGTTTTGACGGTGGGACGGTTGAAATCGGTTGAAAAATGTGGAAGGTGTAGTCGCCAGAAAAAAAAAGTGAAAACAGGGCTTTGCAATTCTGGAAAATCCTGGAATTCTTTTGAACATGGAAAAAGGGTAGTTTCAATTTCCAGGATGGTGGAATGTGTTGGAGGTAGAATGGTTTGAATCGGATGAAAAATGTGGGAGTTGTGGAACTTTGAAGAATTTCTCATTGATTTCAAGGGGAATTTCCCCCAAAATTGGGAATTTCGGGAAAAGCGGGATTTAAAAAAAAAAAAAAATGGGCTGAATGAGTTGAAATGGTTTATGGTGGAATATTTCAAATCGGTCGAGAAATGTTGAAGTAGTAACATGTTGAATTGAGAAATTGTATTAAGGAATTGCTGGAATTTCAGGAAAACCGGGAATTTTTTCAGTTTTTTATCCTGATTAAGAGGAATGTTTGGAAGACGGAACGGTTGAAAAATGTGGTCGCCAGAAAAAAGGGTCATAAAAGGGTTTGAAAAAACAGGAATTTGGGGAATTCCTGGAATTTTTGGAAATTTGGAAAAATAATAGTTTGAATGTCCAGGATGAGTGGAAAACATTTGGAAATGGTTTGAAGATTTAAAAATGGCCAATTCATTATGAATGGGAAAAAATGTCCCGGAAAACCTAGAATTCTGGGAAATCTGGGAATTTTTGGAATTTGTCAAGGGAAGTAGAGCACACAATTCCCAAACAGGCTGCATATTTTGAAGTTGGAACTGTTTGAATCAGATGAAAAATGTGGGAGTTGTGGAACTTTGAAGAATGTCCCATTGATTTCAATGAAAATAGGGCTTTGCAATCCTGGAAAATCTTGGAATTTTTTTTAACTTGGAAAAAGGGTAGTTTAAATTTCCAGGATGGTAGAATGTGTTGGAGGTAGAATGGCTTGAATCAGATGAAAAATGTGGGAGTTGTGGAACTTTGAAGATTTTCTCATTGATTTCAAGGGGAATTTCCCCCAAAATTGGGAATTTCGGGAAAAGCGGGATTTAAAAAAAAAAAAATGGGCTGAATGAGTTGAAATGGTTGGTGGTGGAATTTTTCAAATCGGACGAGAAATGTTGAAGTAGTAACATGTTGAATTGGAATTCCTGGAATGTGGGGAAAATCGGGAATTTTTTCAGTTAAAAAAACAACTTAGTTTTTTGTCCTGATTAAGAGGAATGTTTAAAAGACGGAACGGTTGAAAAATGTTGTCGCCAGAAAAAAGGGTCACAAAAGGGTTTGAAAAAACAGGAATTTTGGGAATTCCTGGAATTTTTTTGAATTTGGAAAAATAATAGTTTGAATGTCCAGGATGAGTGGGAAAAATGTTTGAAGTTTGAAAAATGGCCAATTCATTATGAATGGGAAAAAATGTCCCGGAAAACCTAGAATTCTGGGAAATCTGGGAATTTTTGGAATTTGTCAAGGAAAAACCCACGATTCCAGAATAGGCTGAACAGTTTGAAGTTGGAACGGTTTGAATGTGGAAGGTAGAGCTCATGGCCAGAGAGAGGAGCAGACCCAACAAAGCAACCAAGAGAGCCGACTCCACCCTTACACTACTTACTTACGATTTGTGATTAAAATTAAAACCTTAATTTTTTTTAATTTTCCAAGAAAATTGACCATATTTTTTAGGCACTTTTGATTAAGGGCTACACAGATAAATATTGACAGATTTTGACAGGTATCTAAACAGCTGCACAAGGCTTTGAGTTATTTTTCTTTCTTTTTTAAATTTTTTTTTACAACAGAGGAGACATACTCCAGGCTAGGCATTACATAAGAAGAGGTGAGTGCTGTCGAACAGTTTGGGGGAAAAACTCAAATTTCCCGTCAGATATCCAAACATTAGATTACAGAGAGTCATTTTTAGTCTTAAATAAATGAATGAATGAAGACAAAAAAAAAGAAAAAGAGGCTACAGCAGAAAGGGCATGTTTCTCACGCAGGGCACCAGTCGAGGTCATCTGTGTGTGCACGGGCCTGTCCACAATCATATCCTTCTGAGAGCAACAGGGATATGTTTTGGGAGCCACACTTCCAGAGAGCTAAGGACCAGAGGGCAATATTAGTCTTATTTTGTATCTTCTGGAGAACAAGCGTCCTCTACAGTAGACATTTCATTTTGGTGTATTAATTTTCTCAAAATGAGTTACAGGAGCGCTCTGCTGTTTCTACACTGCAAAAACTGAAATCTAAGTAAGATGAAATATCTCAAATAAGGGTGACATTTGCTTATTTTCTGTCTGATAAGATAATTCTTCTCACTAAGCAGATTTTATGTTAGAGTGTTTTACTTGTTTTAAGTGTTTTGGTCCCAAATGATCTCAGTAAGATATTACAACTTGTTGCTGAGATTTTATGTCCTATATTGAGTAAAACATGCTTGAAACTAGAATATCAACTGTTGCAAAGCTGTGTCATCAACACTCACAAGTATAAAACTGCTTTTTCAAAGTAATAACTTCTTATTTCAAGCATGAACAAAAATGTAATTAAAACAGATGACAGCCACATGGACTTTGCTGTTTTATTTTCAATGAAACAAGAGAAAATACGTACTCATATAGTAGTGCAGTTGGCACAGTACGGTAAACGGACAGTTAAAATTTAAACATTTAACATGTGACATTTCTAACTATTTTGAACAGAAATAGTTCATGCACATTCAGGTAAATTCTTCAAAATAACAATAAAAAAAAAAAATTGGCTGGGGGCCGGGCTGTGTGTAGGTCTGGGCGGTATATAATAAACAGTTTCTCTTTTCCGGAATACTATTCCGGAATACTATTCCGGAATACTACAGAACTCAATAATGTTGAATATTCAATAACATGGCAAATTCATGCATTCAGCACACCTTACAACAGTGGTAATAAAAGATGCAACCTATGCTTAAAAGATAAACTGTTTATTATATGCCGCCCAGACCTGTCGTCCCTCAACAAGCGCAGCGAAATTGTATCAGCATGCCGTCACAGACGGAAACACCTCCTAGGTAACACATGAGCCAATCACCACGCCCCTACGCCTGCCTGTACCTACCCGTTCTGTGCCCTATATAAACCATGGTATGTGAATGCTTCTATTAAAATCTCCTGATGATTGAGGGAACCCCTCATGAAACAGGCCTGTAGAGATGAAGTAGTCTTGTGATTTTTTTCCCACACATACATACATACATACATACATACATACATACATACATACATACATACATACATACATACATACATACATACATACATACATACATACATATATATATATATATATATATATATATATATATATATATATATATATATATATGTCTTGATTAGATTATCCAAAAAAAAAAAAAATAAAAAGTAGTGCTCGATACCGTGGTAGAGCGTAATATGTATGTGTGGGAAAAAATCACAAGACTATTTCATCTCTACAGGCCTGTTTCATGAGGGGTTACCTCAATCCTCAGGAGAGAGAAAAAAAACAAGAAAAAAAAAACATCTCCTGAGGATTGAGGAAACCCCTCATGAAACAGGCCTGTAGAGATGAAATAGTCTTGTGATTACGCTATATATATATATATATATATATATATATATATATATATATATATATATATATATATATATATATATATATATATATATATATATATATATATATATATATATATATATATGTCTTGATTAGATTATCTAAAAAAAAAAATAGTGCTCGATACCGTGGTAGAGCGTAATATGTATGTGTGGGAAAAAATCACAAGACTATTTCATCTCTACAGGCCTGTTTCATGAGGGGTTTCCTCAATCCTCAGGAGATTTTTTTTTTTTCCTCTCTCCTGAGGATTGAGGTAACCCCTCATGAAACAGGCCTGTAGAGATGAAATAGTCTTGTGATTTTTTCCCACACATACACACACACATATATATATATATATATATATATATATATATATATATATATATATATATATATATATATATATATATATATATATATATATATATATATATATATATATATATATATATATATATATATATATATATATATATATATATATATATATATCCTCGCGCACTAATTAACTGAAAGAGCACGCACTTGGCGCGATGATGTCATGTTATCGATGGAAAAATGCATTTTTAGACAACATGATTTTGCCTGAGCGGCAAGTAGACCCCGAGAGTAACAACGATAAAGAACAATAAATTAGTTTTTAGTATAAGTTTGCTGGTTTCAAGAAATGTAATGCCGAGCGCATATCATTATGTCAAGATAATTGCACTAGCATTTACTTAATTTAAGAATATTTTTCAACATATTGAGAAAAAAGGTCTAAGAGTGCACTTGTTATTAGTGAGAATATACTTATTTTAAGATATTTTTGGGTTCATTGAGGTTAGCTAATTTTACTTGTTTTGGAAAGTCTTGACAAGCCAAATTTTCTTGTTCTATTGGCAGATCATTTCGCTTAGTTCAAGTAAAATACCCCTCATTTTTGTATTTTTTTTCTTCTTGTTTTTGAACACTGACTTTTTGCAGTGTAAGGATTCCGTGCCAAAAAAAAGCTAGTCAAACTCTACTGTTTGTGGTCCAACAATCTGAGCCTCTAACACGTTTAGTGAACTGAACTCGCGGCCCGACCGACAAAAAAAAAAGAGGAGGACCTAAAATGAAACCTTGAGGATGAATTTCAACACCTTCAAAATGTGTTGGTTAAAACTGCAACTAGTATGAATGTGTAGAAGTTGCCCTCCTGTGGGTTCTCCTGACCCCAAAGATCATCCCCAGCTGGGTAATCCAATCACCTGCCTGCCGTGCTTCGAGGCCGGTCCTTACACACCCCGCTCTGCGGCAGGCCCGCAGACCACGCCCCCATCCACAGAATGTTACAATTAAACAGCTGGTGGGTAACAAGTACAATACTTACAGTATTAATACTTTGTAGGGTGCAACAAACAACAAAGCCTGAATTTGACCAACACACTATAAACCACACACTACTGCCAAATGAGGCAGTGAAATCATAATCAGCTCATTTTTAAATGTTGCAATAACAATTTATCTTTTATTATCAAAAACACTTAATATTTGTTAACACTCACAAAAGTACCGAAAATTGGTACCGTTGAGTACCGGTATCGATTCCCAGGTTCAAATGTGAACGGTCCCTACCTGCTATTTGATGACAGGGCTATTGATCATATTTTCTTTTCATTAAACACTAACTCTGACAAAAAAAAGACCAAAAACAAATTTCCTCTCCAGTGAATGCTGGGTCTCAGGAGGTTATATTGTCATAACAAGATGATTGCATGGATTTGTTTGTGTCTCCTGAGCACACAAAAGGGAAAACATTTGTCAAATCAAAAACACCCGTACTGTACTGACTAAGCTGTTATTATTTCTGACAAACGGTGGCGCTGTCATCAACAACTCAGCTCAAACACGCAGTTCTACACAACTACCTACTGCCCTATTAGGGCACTACGATTTTCCCATTAGCAAAATCTCGGACGGAATCAGGGATTTGGTTTCTAAAAACTAAATCTGCTATTAAACGTGAACAAATTACTTTTGAGTCAGGTGACATTTTTAAATTTGACAAATTTGAAGAGTACTTGTCATCTAAAAGTGGAGTGAAAAACACTGTGCTAATGCTAATGCTAATGCTAACCGCCTGTCTGTTGTTGACACGACCGCCAATGTTTTCATTTTTTACATTCATTCATTTTTATTTATCTCCTTCATTCATGTGCATTTTTGATCGATAGACCAGTGTTTTTCAACCTTTTTTGAGCCTAGGCACATTTTTTTGCGGTGAAAAAATCCGGAGGCACACCACCAGCAGAAATCATTAAAAAACGAAACTCAGTTGACAGTAAAAAGTCGTTGTCGCAGTTGTTGGATATGACTTTAAACCATAACCAAGCATGCATCAATATAGCTCTTGTCTCAAAGTAGGTGTACTGTCACGACTGGTCTCATCACGCCGTGACTTATTTGGAGTTTTTTGCTGTTTTCCTGTGTGTAGAGTTTTAGTTCTTGTCTTGCCCTCCTATTTTGGTGGCTTTTTCTCTTTTTTTGGTATTTTCCTGTAGCAGCTTCATGTCTTCCTTTGAGGAATATTTCCCGCATCTACTTTGTTTTAGCAGTCAAGAATATTTCAGTTGTTTTTATCCTTCTTTGTATGGACATTGTTGATTGTCATGTCATGTTCAACATGTACATTGTCTTTGCTCCACAGTAAGTCTTTGCAGTCATCCAGCATTCTGTTTTTGTTTACGTTTCAGTTGTTTTTATCCTTCTTTGTGTGGACATTGTTGATTGTCATGTCATGCTCGGGTGTACATTGTCTTTGCTCCACAGTAAGTCTTTGCTGTCGTCCAGCATTCTGTTTTTGTTTACATTTCAGTTGTTTTTATCCTTCTTTGTGTGGACATTGTTGATTGTCATGTCATGTTCAACATGTACATTGTCTTTGCTCCACAGTAAGTCTTTGCAGTCGTCCAGCATTCTGTTTTTGTTTACGTTGTAGCCAGTTCAGTTGTAGTTTCGTTCTGCATAGCCTTCCCTAAGCTTCAATGCCTTTTCTTAAAGGCACTCACCTTTTGTTTATTTTTGGTTTAAGCATTAAACACCTTTTTACCTGCACGCTGCCCCCCGCTGTTTACGACATCTACAAAGCAATTAGCTACCGGCTGCCACCTACTGATATGGAAGAGTATTACACGGTTACTCTGCCGAGCTCTAGACAGTACAGAAACTCAACAGCAACACATCATTTGTAGACTATAATTACTGGTTAGCAAAAAATTGTTTTAATCCAAATAGGTGAAATTAGATCATCTTCCACGGCACTAGTGTGCCACGGCACAGTGGTTGAAAAACACTGAGGTAGAGCATGCAATAAAAACAGGCTAACATCTCATTCATTTTAAATAGTCGTCTATGTCAATGCTTTTTTTTTTAACGTTACTATATCGACATCACTTCAGTATGTCACATGTAACCACATTTAAATTAAATACTTGGTATATTATGATAGGAAACATTATGAATAATATGAATGTTTTTATTGTTATTTTTTTTATTAGGAAATTTTAAGTATTTTTAAGCAAAATTTAACATAAATAAGTTAAATAAAAAAATACATCAACAATACAGTAGTATTGGCCACTAGATTAGACCGAACCATTCAGACAGCTTCAGGCAACATTCAACATGAGAATAAGTCTCTAAACTTTTGACTAGAACTGTAACTGATACGGGAAAAAAAAAGCTAAAAAAAAATAGAAAAAAATTGCACTACACGCCCACTCTATGAAATTAAAAAAAAAAAAATCATACTGAAAGCTGTTATTTGTTCAAAAAGAGCAAACAGAGAATAATTGAAGCTACATATTAGCAGATGCTGCATGTGTGTGTGTGTGTGTGATCACCTGCAAAGCAAATGTTTTTATAAAGTCTCATTAAAATCCCAGCTGACAAATCCTTCTGAGCCGCCACGGGCCCTCTCTAATAAGACACTGTTGACTTTGCATGCTCGGGGCGCGTCGCGGCTTATTAATACGCGCCGGACGCCGACGTCGCCGGATCACGACGCCGGGCTTTGTTTGCTCACCGATATGAGCTGGGCTGGATTTAATCAGGTTGATAAACAACAAAAGGAAAGTATAGATAGAAGGAGATATTTAAAAAAATATATATAGATGAGTGCTGCATCCTAGTGCAAGTTAGTAGAATATTCTTATTCAGGTTGACTTTGGCACCTTGGCTAGTTTGGAAATAGGACACGCCCTCCAAAGGCTGAGTTGTAACACAAGTTTGTTTGAAAACAGTGTTTTAGAAAAGAGGGACTTTTGGCTATATATATATATATATGTATATATATATATATATATATATATATATATATATATATGTGTATGTGTGGGAAAAAAATCATCTCTACAGGCCTGTTTCATGAGGGGTTTCCTCAATCCTGAGGATTGAGGAAACCCCTCATGAAACAGGCCTGTAGAGATGAAATAGTCTTGTGATTTTTTCCCACACATACACACATTACGCTCTACCACGGTATCGAGCACTATTTTTTGGATAATCTAATTAAGACATATATATATATATATATATATATATATATATATATATATATATATATATATATATATATATATATATATATATATATATATATATATATATATATATATATATATATATTTTTAAGGACACCTGATTCTCAATACTTTTGGCTATATATATATATATATATATATATATATATATATATATATATATATATATATATATATATATATATATATATATATATATATATATATATATATATATATATATATATATATTTTTTTTTTTTTTATTTTTTTTTTTTTAATTTATTTTTATTTATTTAAATATATAGCCAAAAGTATTGAGAATCAGGTGTCCTAGTCACTTGGCCCGGTGTATAAAATCAAGCACTTAGGCATGGAGACTGTTTCTACAAACATTTGTGAAAGAATGGGCCACTCTCAGTGATTTCCAGTGTGGAACAGTTATAGGATGCCACCTGTGCAACAAATCCAGTCGTGAAATTCCCTCGCTCCTAAATATTCCAAAGTCAACTTTATTGTAAGAAAAGTGAAGAGTTTGGGAACAACAGCAACTCAGCCACCGAGCGGTAGGCCACGTAAACTGACGAGGGAGGGGTCAGCGGATGCTGAAGCGCATTGTGCAGAAAGTCTTTGCACTGTCAGTTGCTACAGAGCTCCAAACTTCATGTGTCCTTCCAATTAGCCCACGTACAGTACGCAGAGAGCTTCATGGAATGGGTTTCCAGCTGCATCCAAGCCTTACATCGCCAGGTCCAATGCAAAGCGCAGGATGCAGTGGTGTAAAGCACGTCGCCACTGGACTCTAGAGCAGTGGAGACGCGTTCTCGGCCATGGAAACCCATTCCATGAAGCTCTCTGCATACTGTACGTGGGCTAATTGGAAGGTCAAACGAAGTTTGGAGCTCTGTAGCAACTGACTGTGCAGGGAAGTCTTTGCACTATGCGCTTCAGCATCCGCTGACCCCTCTCTGTCAGTTTACGTGGCCTACCACTCGGTGGCTGAGTTGCTGTTGTTCCCAAACTCTTCACTTTTCTTAAAATGAAGTTTACTTTGGAATATTTGGGAGCGAGGAAATTTCACGACTGGATTTGTTGCACAGGTGGCATCCTATGACAGTTCTACAAATGTTTGTAGAAACAGTCTCCATGCCTAAGTGCTTCATTTTATACACCGGGCCAAGGGATTAGGGCACCTGATTGTCATCATTTGGACGGGTGGCCAAATACTTATGGCAATATAGTATATATATACACATACACACATACATATGATGTGTGTGTGTATGGTCAATTATGTCAATACAATCTCAATACATAATATAATAAACAAAAGAAGCCTGATTCTAGTGCGATTTTTAAGTTTTGGTTAATTTAATCGGTGGGAATGCCACAATAATTATGAATACGATAATATTTTGCCAACAAAGCCGGTATCACGATACGGTCATAATTCAATAACCAGTATAGTCCTGTTAATAATGTGATTTGGAGTAATTGTGTGAGTTTTAGTTAATTTTTGCACTGGAAATCACAGGTTAATTTGCAATACGATAACATATTATTTTGACGACAACACCTGGTTTTTTTTGGCCACCAATGATAACGTGATACTATCATAATGCAGTAGTTGATGCAGGTCTAGTTTACAAGATCAAATTCGGCTAACAACACCGATATCGCGCTACAGATTGTGATTTTTAGACCTGATCACAATTTGATTGAACTGTGTTAGTTTCATTTTAGTTTGCGAATCGCATATTCATCGTCATTTTCAATACGGTATCTTATAGTATTTTGCCAAGAATTCCTTTTTTTGCCAACAATGTCGATGATATTGTGATATAATCCTCATACAATCGTTGACAAAGTTCTAATGGTTACGTCATTTTGGTCAATAACTAAATTTCAGCTCATTTAAGGGATGTGAATTGCAGAATATTTCCCCCCATTTTCTACCACTTGTCCCTTTTATTCCAAAACATGATATTATTGCAAACTATGTTGATATTTTTGCATAATGGCATTGATACAATAACCGATAAACCTATTTTGGTCAATAACTTTGTGAGTATTAGTTCATTTTAGGGATGGGAATCTCAGACTAATTTGCAATATGTAATACAGATATTTTGCCAACTATGTTGATAATATCACGCAATGGTGATAATACAATAATCAATAAAACAATTTTAGTCAAACAATGTGGATTTTAGCTTATTTTAGGAGTTGGAATTGCAGACTAAGTCACGATGTGTAATTCCTCGGATTTTGTCAATATTATCGCAACATGTTAACACAATCGTTGAAGGCTTGATTGTAACAATTTTTTGGCCGATAACTTAGTCTCAGTTCATTTTAGAGTTGGGAATCACTGACAGATTTGCAACATGATGTTATTCTGGTATTTTGTCGATTACATAGCAATACTGTATAGTGTGAACTCAATAATCGATGGTTTGATCGTAACAAGATTGTGTCGATAACTGAGTTTTAATTCATCTTAGATATCGGAATTGCTAGTCATTCATGTATTTCATGTAAATCTTTTGTCAATAACTGATTTTCAGTTCATCTTTTAAAGGCCTACTGAAAGCCACTACTACCGACCACGCAGTCTGATAGTTTGTATATCAATGATGAAATCTTAACATTGCAACACATGCCAATACGGCCGGGTTAACTTATAAAGTGCAATTTTAAATTTCCTGCTAAACTTCCGGTTAAAAACGCCTTTGGATGATGACGTATGCGCGTGACGTAGCCAGTGAAACAGGAATATCGGTAGCCCATTGAAGCCAATACAAAAAGCTCGGTTTTCATCGCAAAATTCCACAGTATTCTGGACATCTGTGTTGGTGAATCTTTTGCAATTTGTTTAATGAACAATGGATACTGCAAAGAAGAAAGTTGTAGGTGGGATCGGTGTATTAGCGGCTGGCTGCAGCAACACAACAAGAAGGACTTACTTGGATAGCAGACTTGCCAGCCGATGCTAGCCGCCTTCGCATATGTGTTGGGGTGAAGTCCTTCGTCGCGCCGTCGATCGCTGGAACGCAGGTGAGCATGGGTGTTGATGAGCAGATGAGGGCTGGCTGGCGTAGGTGGAGCGCTAATGTTTTTATCATAGCTCTGTGAGGTCCGGTTGCTAAGTTGCTAAGTTAGCCTTAGCGTCGTCAGCAACAGCATTGATAAGCTTTGCCAGGCTGAGAATTATTAACCGTGTAGTTACATGTCCATGGTTTAATAGTATTGTTGATCTTCTGTCTATCCTTCCAGTCAGGGATTTATTTATTTTGTT